>NW_028261384.1:142005654-142043154 GCF_051295495.1 Thamnophis sirtalis | reverse complement strand
GGTTAGGTTTAGGGTTAGATTTAGGGTTAGGTTAAGGGTTAGGGTTAGGTTTAGGTTTAGGATTAGGTTAAGGGTTAGCGTTAGGTTTAGCGTTAGGTTAAGGGTTAGGTTTAGGGTTAGATTTAGGGTTAGGTTTAGGGTTAGGTTTAGGGTTAGGTTTAGGGTTAGGTTAAGGGTTAGGTTTAGGGTTAGGTTAAGGGTTAGGTTTAGCGTTAGGTTAAGGATTACGTTTAGGGTTAGATTTAGGCTTAGGTTAAGGGTTAGGTTAAGGGTTAGGGTTAGGTTTAGAGCGTTAGGGTTACGTTTAGCGTTAGGTTAAGGGTTAGCGTTAGGTTTAGCGTTAGGTTAAGGGATACGTTTAGGGTTAGGTTTAGGGTTAGGTTTAGCGTTAGGTTAAGGGTTACGTTTAGGGTTAGATTTAGGGTTAGGTTAAGGGTTAAGGGTTAAGGGTCAGGTTTAGGGTTAGGTTAAGGGTTAGCGTTAGGTTTAGCGTTAGGTTAAGGGTTACATTTAGGGTTAGATTTAGGGTTAGGTTAAGGGTTACGTTTAAGGTTAGGTTTAGGGTTAGGTTTGGGGGGGTTAGGGTAAGGTTTTCGCTTTATTTTTACATTTTTCGATCACAGCGCGATGTTTTCGGCGCGCTGTGATGACGTCAAATGCGTGCTTTCGTCGAGCGCGATTTTGTCCTCCGCGGTTTTGTGGTGGAACCGGAACCGGGATGGTACCACATCTCCCGCTGGCATATTTGGAGAGAGGCCACGGGCTGTGGAGGATGCTGTCCCAGAACCCTTAGGCATTGGGGGAAGACTCAGTGGTGGGTTGCTAACAGGTTTACTACCAGTTCTTGTGTGCAACGCTTCTATCCATGCGCAGAAGCGTCCGGGTGACCGGGCAGAGCTCCCCGCGGCCACCACTACTGGTTCAGCCGAATTCCGCTGAAGCGGTAGCCACCCAACTCTGGGGGAGGTGGTCGACCGCACGGAGAGACCTTCTCCCGAACGGTTCCACCACAAAACCGCGGTAGAATAAAGCGCGCTCGACGAAAGCGCGTACGTGACGTCATCACAGCGCGACGAAAACATTGCGCTGTGAGCGGTAAATTTAAAATTAAAGCGAAAACCTTACCCTAACCCCCCCAAACCTAACCCTAAATCTAACCCTAAACCTAACCCTTAACCTAACGCTAAACCTAACGCTAACCCTTAACCTAACCCTAAACCTAACCCTTAACCTAACGCTAAACCGAACGCTAATCCTTAACCTAACCCTAAACCTAACCCTTAACCTAACCCTAAACCTAACCCTAAACCTAACCCTTAACCTAACGCTAAACCTAACGCTAACCCTTAACCTAACCCTAAATCTAACCCTAAACCTAACCCTAAACCTAACCCTTAACCTAACCCTAAACCTAACCCTAAACCTAACCCTTAACCTAACGCTAAACCTAACCCTAAACCTAACCCTTAACCTAACGCTAAACCTAACGCTAACCCTTAACCTAACCCTAAATCTAACCCTTAACCTAACCCTAAACCTAACCCTTAACCTAACCCTAAACCTAACCCTTAACCTAACCCTAAACCTAACCCTAAACCTAACCCTTAACCTAACCCTAAACCTAACCCTAAACCTAACCCTTAACCTAACGCTAAACCTAACCCTTAACCTAACCCTAAACCTAACGCTAACCCTTAACCTAACCCTAAATCTAACCCTTAACCTAACCCTTAACCTAACGCTTAACGTAACCCTAAACCTAACCCTAACCCTTAACCTAACCCTAACCCTAACCCTAAACCTAACCCTTACCTTTATGTGAATCGGCTTGCTTTAATTTAATTTTAATTTTAATTTAATTTATTTTTAATTTTTTTCGTCGCGCTGCTGATGACGTCACGTACGCGCTTTGATCGGGCGCGCTTTAGTCTACCGCGGTTTTGACGGGTCACACTCCCGAACAACCTCGCAGACCTCCTAGGAGCTCGCCTCCACTCTACTCACTGTTCCCTCAGATCAAAACGGGGGAGGGAACTGTTCCTCGTTGCGGGGTGGGGGGTGGATTGGCTGCAGACGGGAAGCAGGGCTGAGGGGCAGCCGATCCCCTTCCCCACGTTGGGCACAATTGCAGTTAGTCGTACGTCAAGCTTTATTTATTTATTTGTTTGTTCGTGGTTTACTTAAATTCTTTTGCTGCCCATCTCATTCCAGAGCAACTCAAGGACTAACCTGATTCCCTCTTATCTCGTTTAAATGGGCCAGTCCTGGAAGACCGGGGAAGGCTCGAATGAGGGCTCGGCATCGGAGCGAGACAGCAGCGAGGCAGAGGAACAGCTGGAGCCTGTTCCCCGTGTGCGCATGCGCAGAGTTGCCAGGCAAAGGGAGCAGCTAAGGAACAAGGGTTGACTCGGGAGGAAGGTGGACGGTGAATGGCCCCTCCCAGAGGAACTAAAAGAGCGGAGTGGAGTTTGCAGGAGACAATCAGTTTGTTCGGTCGTTAGATTCGTTTCAGGAGTGTGAAGATCTGTCCGTGAATCTCAGAGACTCTGTGCCGAGTCTTTCCTCGCACAGTGGGAAATATGGACATGGCAGCTTTCCAAGACAGATAAGGTCGGTGGTGATAAAGACTCCTTTGAAAGGACTGTTTGACAGGCCTTGGCTGAAGGGGAAGGAGAGGAATCCGCATTCGTTTAATAAAAGGGGTTTTTGTCGGGACCAGGAATCTGCCTCCTGCTTTTTGGGGAAGCCGAGGTCAAACCAGGACGGCAGAGTGCCGGGGCTGATGGGTGAGCTTATCCGCAATTTCCACACACGGTCCGCGCGAACCAGTCCAAACCGGCTGAATTGCCACCTCGGGAGCTCGGGATTCGAACTTACCTGAAAAGCATTCTGTAAACTCCTGCTCCAGCTTGGTAGCTCTGTCGAAGGCCTTCCGTGCTTGCTCCTCCGTTATCCGCTTGTTAATTTCTCTGGGGTCACAAACAGACATTCGGCACATGAAGAACCTCGCAAAGTCTCACGGGACGCCTTGTTCCCTCGTTCCTTTCCACCCTCGGCTCTCTGCACATGGGCAGAGAACCCCACTGGAGCTCCTCCTCCTCCTCTTCCTCCTTCTCTTCCTCCTCCTCCTCCTCCTCCTCCTCCTCCTGATCCCTAGTCTAACGTTCTGTGGTTCTGCGGACGCTCAGCGGCAAAGAGAAAGTGCCCGGAGGGATAGACTCTTCCTGAACAGGGAAGCTCTGGATGTGTTGAAGTAGTCTTTGAGCTGATTGGGAGTGATGGGAATGGTAGTCCATCTCATTTTAGGTCGGAGAAAGTGGGGGGGGATTTGAGCGAGAAGGACTTCCAGTGAAACGAGTTTCTGTCCCGGAGCTGATGGTCATTCGAGACCATCTGTTCTCTTAACGGAGAAAGGACCGGCGTTTTGAGAGCTAACCTGCGTGGCCCTGACTGGCCCTGAACATGGAGGCTCCACTTACGAAAACGTCTTCTAGCCAAGAGCGACCCGCTGACTTCCCTGGTTCTCGTGGAGGGGAGTTCCACAGCGCAATCCCCTGCCGTTTGGATCGCTGTGCCTCCGCGTCTCTCTCTCTCTCTCTCCCAAAATTGGGGGGGGAGAAGGACAAGGCTCTCCCCCTAACCCCCTTGCTCGGTCTCGCAGGCTCCTCGTAGCCCCCACCCCACCCCGAAACATTCACCAGCACGCGTGTGCAGATCCTGCCCCCCGTCCCACCAGGACCTCTACTCACAAAACATTTTCGAGGGAGCGAGGTCGGATGAAAATGGCGATGGGATGAAGCTGAGCGGCTTGAAGCCTCCGGACGGCGTTGGCGGATACGTCCAAAATGCAGTGCTTGCCCTGGGAGAGGGGAGGGGAAAGGGGACGATGGGCTCAGGAACACACACACACACACCCGCGACACGATTGGGGGGGGGGACCCTAAAAAGCCTCCCTTAATTTTGGAATCTCCTTCTCATTCTTTCTTTCTCCCTCTTTCTCCTTTCTCTCTCCCCCCTCTCTTTTTCTCTTTCCTTCTCTCTCTGTCCCCCCTCTGTCCCCCCTCTCTCCCCCTCCTTCCCTCTCTGTCCCCCCTCTCTCCCCCTCTCTTTTCCTCTCTTTTCCTCTTCCCCTCTCTCATTCCCCTCTCTCATTCTCTATCTCTCTCCCTCACTCTCTTTTTCTCATGCTTTCTATCTGCTTCTCCGTCTTTCTCTTTCTTTCTTTCTTTCTTTCTTTCTTTCTCTCCCTCCATCTCTCTGCCTCTCTTTATCTCTCTCTCCTTCTCTCCCATCTCTTTGTCTCCCTCATTCTCTCTCTCTCTCTCTCCTTCCCACTCTCTTTTTCTATCTCCTTCTCTCTGCCCCATCTCTTTCTCTCCCTCTTTCTCTCCCTTTCTCTCTCCTTCTCTCTCTCCCTTCCTCTCTGTCACTCTCTATCTCTATCTCTCTCCCTCACTCTCTTTTTCTCATGCTTTCTATCTGCTTCTCTGTCTTTCTCTTTCTTTCTTTCCCTCTCTCCCTCCATCTCTCCGCCTCTCTTTATCTCTCTCTCCTTCTCTCCCATCTCTTTGTCTCCCTCATTCTCTCTCTCTCTCTCCTTCCCACTCTCTTTTTCTATCTCCTTCTCTCTGCCCCCATCTCTTTCTCTCCCTCTTTCTCTCCCTTTCTCTCTCCTTCTCTCCCTCCTTTCCTCTCTGTCTCTCTCACTCTTTTTCTCTTTTTCTATCTCCCTGTCTCTTTTTCTCCCTCTCTCATTCTTTCTGTCTTCTTCCCTCCTTCTGCTCCCCTCTTCCCCTCTCTCTTTTTTTCTCTCCTCTCTTCCTTTCCCTGTTTCTCTTTCTCTCTCTCTCTTCCTCTTTCTTTCTTAGCAATAGCAATAGCAGTTAGACTTATATACCGCTTCATAGGGCTTTCAGCCCTCTCTAAGCGGTTTACAGAGTCAGCATATCGCCCCCCACAGTCTGGGTCCTCATTTCACCCACCTCGGAAGGATGGAAGGCTGAGTCAACCTTGAACCGGTGAGATTTGAACCGCCGAACTGCAGATAGCAGTCAGCTGAAGTGGCCTGCAGTACTGCACCCCTAACCACTGCGCCACCTCGGCTCTTCCTCTCTCTTTCCCCACACTTCCTGCGGACGACCCTGCTCGCTCGTCTCCCCATCCCGCCATGTACCTGCTCAGCCACCTCCCGTACGGATTGGACACTTGTCCCGTAAAGATGACTGTTGTACTGTCCGGCCTCGATGAATTTGTGGCTTTGAATGTCCTTCTCCATCTTCTCCCGTGAAGCCACAAAGTGGTAATCTCGGCCATCCACTTCGTACTCCCGTTTCGGCCGCGTGGTATCTGCCGGGGCGGATTTTGCGTCATTCCCTTCCAGCACAGGTTGGAGGAAGCCTCTCGACAGGAGTACGCCCTGCGCAACCCCCCCTCCCACTAAATCCATTTCCCCAGACCCAGCGGCCCAAATGCCTCCCATCCCTCACGAGTGGAGGGGGGAGGGACCCCTCTGTGGCAGACTCACGTGGGACGCAAGATCCAATTTGTCTGGAAATTCAGAGAGGAGGTCATCGTTGACTCGGTCCTTGGTGGGCCCCAAGATAATGATCGGGCGGGCATAATGAACTAAAACGAAAGGTAGAGACGTTAAGAAAAGGGGAAGGGGCTGCGTGATTGGAAAGGGAGGGATACAAAAATCCAAGCAGGGACCTCAAACCACTGAGACAGATGGTGTGCAGAGGTAGATATGGTAGGAATCTTGTGCAAATGTACAAATGTTGCATAAATGTTGTGCAAATGTACGAATGTTGTATGAATGTCGTGAACATGTACGAATTTTCATAAATGTGCAAATGTACGAATGTTGCATAAAAGCCATGGAAATGTACGAATGTTACATAAATATCCCCATGGTAACGTCGTGAAAATTTGGGTGCTTGGCAACTGACTCATATTTATGACAATTGCGGCATCACTTTTTGCGACCTTCCCAACAAGCAAATCTAGTGGGGAAGCCAGGTTCATTGAACAACCATGTGATTCACTTAACGACTGTGCCCAGCAATAGCAATAGCAGTAGACTTATATACCGCTTCATAGGCCTTTCAGCCCTCTCTAAGCGGTTTACAGAGAGTCAGCATATTGCCCCCAACAACAATCCGGGTCCTCATTTCACCCACCTCGGAAGGATGGAAGGCTGAGTCAACCCTGAGCCGGTGAGATTTGAACCGCTGAACTGCTGATCTAGCAGTAGCCTGCAGTGCTGCATTTAACCACTGCGCCACCTTGGCTCTTAGCAAAGTTGGACAATTGGGCAAAACCCACTTAACAAGTATCTGGGTTATCCACATACATTTTAGGCTCAGTTGTGGTTGCAAGTTGAGGACTACCTATATTTAAAAGTGGGCACAGAATAAACTCAATCCATCCATCCATCTATTTGTCTTTCTGTCTGTCTATCTACTCTATCTATTGTATCTATCATCGATCATCTATATATCTAGTCATCTATCTATCTATC
The DNA here is from genome assembly GCF_051295495.1 of Thamnophis sirtalis. Taxonomy (NCBI): domain Eukaryota; kingdom Metazoa; phylum Chordata; class Lepidosauria; order Squamata; family Natricidae; genus Thamnophis; species Thamnophis sirtalis. The sequence goes on along the minus strand of NW_028261384.1, from coordinate 142,036,634 downwards.
TATCTATCTATCTATCATCTATCTATCTATCTATCTATCATCTATCTATCATCTATCTATCATCTATCTATCTATCTATCTATCTATCTATCTATCTATCTATCTATCTATCTATCTATCTATCTATCTCTATCTAATCATCTATCTATCTATCTATCTATCTATCTATCATCTATCATCTATCTATCTATCTATCTATCTCTATCTAATCATCTATCTATCTATCTATCTATCTATCATCTATCATCTATCATCTATCATCTATCATCTATCATCTATCATCTATCTATCTATCTATCTATCTATCTATCTATCTATCTATCTCTAATCATCTATCTACCTATCTATCTCTATCTAATCATCTATCTATCTCTCTATCATCTCTCTATCTATCTATCTATATCTATCATCTATCTATCTATCTCTCTATCTATCATCTATCTATCTATCTATCTATCTATCTATCTATCTATCTATCTATCTCTAATCATCTATCTATCTACCTATCTATCTATCTATCTCTATCTAATCATCTATCTATCTATCTATCTATCTATCTATCTATCTATCTATCTATCTATCTCTCTATCTATCATCTATCTATCTCTAATCATCTATCTACCTATCTATCTATCTCTATCTAATCATCTATCTATCTATCTATCTATCTATCTATCTATCTATCTATCTATCTATCTATCTATCTATCTATCTATCTATCGGGGGAAGCAAGGAAGGAAGCCAGAAAAAGGAGGTTTTTTTTACTCACCTTCCATTTGCACGACAGTTTCGTAGCTCAACACGGCATCTTCTCGACCTGCGGAGATATGTAGGGAGCAGAGTCAAATCGATCTTCCTGGCAAAGATTCTCCCCAGGTGCAACAACTCATGCCAGGAGAAAGAGAGGAGGAGGAGGAGGAGGAGGAGGAGGAGGAGGAGGAGGAGGAGGAGGAAGAAGAAGAGGAGAGGAGGGGGAGGGATGAGGAGGAGAGGGAGGAGGAGAGGGAGGAAGAGAGGGGGAGGGGAGGGGGAGGAAGAGGAGAAGGAAGAGAGGAGGAGGACAAGGAGGAGGGGGAAGAGGGGAGGAGGGGAGGAAGAGGAGGATAAAGAGGGGGAAGAGGAGAGAAGGAGGGGAGGAAGAGGAGAAAAAGAGGAGGGGGAGGAAGAGGAGAAGCAGGGGGAGGAAGAGGAGGAGAGGAGGAAGAGAGGAGGAGAATGAGGCAGAGAGGGAGGAGGGGGAGGAAGAGGAAGAGAAGGAGGAGAAGAGGAGGAGGGGAGAGGCGAGGGAGGAAGAAAGGAGGAGGAGGAGAGGAGAGGAGGTGGGGAGGAAGAGGAGAAGCAGGGGGAAGAAGAGGAGGAAGAGAGGAGGAGAAGGAGACAGAGAGGAAGGAAGAGGAGGGGGAGGAAGAGGAGGAAGAGGAATAGGAGGAGGGGGAGGAAGAGAAAGAGAAGGAGGAAGAGGAGGAGGGGAGGGGAGGGAGGAAGAAAGGAGGAGGAGGAGGAGAAGAGGAGAGAAGGAGGGAGGAAGAGGAGAAAAAGAGGAGGGGGAGGAAGAGGAGAAGCAGGGGGAGAGAGTGGAAGAAAGGAGGAGGAGGAGAAGAGGAGAGGAGGAAGAGGAGAGGAGGAGGAACAGAGACAGCAGAGAGAAAACAACTGCAAGCAGGGAAGTAGACGGACGGAAAAGGAGTGGGGGGGGTCTCCCAGAGTGGACAAAGGAGGAGGAAGGAGGACCTCAGAGACCAACACCCACCTTGAGAGCCTGATCCAGGGCCCCGATCCTGGAGGAGGAAGGAAGGAAGAGAAAATAAGGAAGAGACAGAGAGGAGAGGAAGAGAAAGGGACGGATGCGTGAAGAGGCCTCCATGTCTGTGTCTGGAGACGCGGGAGGGGCGTTTTCCTCCTTAAAGCAGGGGGATTCTGGGTGGGAAGCTTCTTCCCCAGGACAAAAGGCCTCCCTTGGTCCCATCCTGAGGTCCTCCAGATGGAGAGAAAGCCCACCGCTCTGTCCAGCAGGTGTATAGGATCCTGCTCAGATGCGCTTGCTCCACAGACACTAAACTTCAATTCCCAGAATTCCCCAGTCAACAAGCCAACAAACAAACTGATGACAGGTGTTACAGGGTGTCCTTGAGTTACGGCGACCATTGGGACCAGGATTCCCATCTCACTTAGCAACCGCAATCCTTGCAGTCCCACATGAGGTTGTAAACTGAAGCACAGCGGCCGTTCGGCTCCACTCCCAGGAAGTTGGAAGTCCCGGGTGTTTGCAAGGAGGTAGCAGGGAGGTAAGTGACTGATGCACAGGCGTGTGTGAGTAGCAGGGGGAGGTGTAACAAGGATGTGCAAGGTCAGAAAAGGGTATGGTGGGACTGAGGGAGGGTCTGTGAGGGTGTAAGGACATGGTGAAGCTTGGGAAGACTGTGTGGGTAGTTGGGAGGTGCAGCACGGCTCCGGGAGGGTGCGCGCGTGTGCAAGAGAGGCATGATGAGGCCCAGGGAGGGTGTGTTAGGGTGTGCAAGAAGCACGGCAGTGCAAGCATGGAGGGTCAGTTGGGGAAATTAACATGAGTGACTTGCAAGATTTCCTACTGTCTTCCCCAGTGACCTTCTGGGGAAGCCTGAGGGAAATGTCGCTGGCGGCAAACACATAACTCTAGGGCCCTGCAACCAGTTGTAAATGCGAGCCAAGCGTGCCGAGATCACAATCGTGTGACTTCATAACGTAATCCCGAACGGTCACTGGATGAATAGTCGTAACTCGAGAACTACCTGTAATCAGACAGGGTTTGGCCGGATCCCAGATTAATTGCTTGTCCGTAATTCCAAGTTATCTCTCAGTCTTCAACTCTTGACAAACACACACACCCCTCAATTATGTCGGGGTCCTGAACCCCGTCCTTTTCAAGGGCAGGAATGGACTCACCTTTGCTTTTAACCGCGTCCACTCCCGTCGCTCGACCCTGCAGAGAGAAAAGGAGGATCAGCCGGGGACCCCGAAGCCTTCCTTCTCAGACCCCCAACAATTGACAAAGCACAGATATCTTCTCCGACAGCCCAAGGTCACCGCACCACCATTAAAAACCAGCCCAAAATAGCACGAGATCCCCAAATCTCACCGCTAAGAATGGAGCATCTTACAAGATTTCCGCCCCAATCTTACAAAATCTATCAACTGTCAGGCCCGCGGCCATCTTTCTTGTGGGTTTTTGGCCTGTCACACTTTCTATTATACTACTGTGCATTTTCCTATGGTGGGAAAATGGGATTGTACGGAGTTAGACGATAGGTAGCCATAACAACATTCTTTCTAGAAAACCAAGGTCATCCTTTATTCTTTGCACCTCTGCACCTGACCGGAACTGGATGGGTGGAAACTGCCAGCAGGGCAGTGGGAGATTGGACCATGGGATGGACTTGTGGGTGTGTGTGGGTGTGGGGGCAAGATCTTGAACTTTCAACTGGGTGGGGAAAACCGGAAAGCTTCCAGATTTGGGTTTCCCCCGATGTGCCAACACAGCTCTCTTCATCAATGGGAACTTTGAGCGATACGATTTTGGGTATCAATTGAGAGAGACCACAAACCGCCAAAATCTTGTAGGGATTTGCAAATCCGCGTGCAAGAATTTGGTGGCGTTCACACAAGACCACAAATATGTTCCGAGACTGGACAATTTGGCCCGCAGTCAGGGGTTGGATTCAGCCGGTTGGGACCAGTTGGGGCAAATCGGATGCTAATTTTACATCTGTCTCAGTTGAAAGGACTGGCTGGCCACCCCCTGCCGCACCAAGGAGTCTCCACGTGGCCTGCTTTGGATGCCAGGTAAGTGCAGGCTCCAGGAGGGCAGAAAATGGGCCTGGCGGAAGTTCCAGAAGTCGGGAAACCGGGCCTGTGTTTGGCCTCCCCTCCTCACCCTCCTGGAGCCTCTAGGCAAGCTTCCGGAGCCTAGGGGGGGAGGTGGGTTGCTACCGGTTCAGACTGGTTCGGCCGAGTAGGTAGTAAGTCATCCTGCCACGTCCGCGAACCGGTTCTATTGTCGGCGGCGCCATCTTGATTTTCGGTTCGGATTTGCGTGCCGAACCGGCAATAGTGACGGTAGGAACCCACCCTTGCTGGGAAGGCCGAGTAGGCCACGCCCAACAGGCCACGCCCATCCAGCTGCTGGCCAGAGTACTGGTTGCTAACATTTTCGGATGCTACTCCCAGCCACAGCCGAGCCCATTTTAACTCGTGGGTCTCTGTGGCTCCTGAACGCCACTTGTGAAAGTCGAAGGAGAGCCCCCACCTCTCCCCAAAGACCCCCCTCCCCCTTACCGCCTCTTGCTGGGAATGAAGCCAAGCTCGTCACTGTCGCCATCCGGATGGACGCGCCGCGCCTGCCACCACTCCTCGTCGGAGGCATCGATGACGTGCAGCACGTCGCCAAAATGGAAACTCAGGGCTTGGCTCAAGAAGCCACAATCCTTGGTCTTGTCGTAGTCGAAGAGAGCCCTGTTTGGGAAGGGGGAGGAGGGCGTTATAGGGGGGCGGGCAGGGGGGGCGTGCAGGCGAGGAGGCCGGAATATCCCGGAATGAGTTACGGTCCGCCTCCGAAGTCTCCCCGTCATTGAAAGTCGTTGGACGGTGAGATGGCTGGCATTTCAATTTAATAAAGAAGTTTAAAAGGTTTTTTTGTTCTTTTAAATGACCATTTCTGGTTTTGAAAGGCAGTTTGGTCTAGTGGTGAAGGCACCAGGCTTAGACACCAGGAGACGGTGAGTTCTAGTTCTTCGTTAGGCATGAAAGACAGGTGGGTTATCTTGGGCCATCCCATCAGGAAATGGAAAATTATAGTCTCATCTTAAGCGTGAAAGCTACCTGGTGACTTTCGGCCAATCACCAGGAGACAGGGAGTTCTAGTCCCGCCTTAGCATGAAAGGCAGCTGGGTGACTTTCGGCCAATCACCAGGAGACAATGAGTTCTAGTCCTGTCTGAGGCATGAAAACCAGCTGGGTGACTTTCGGCCAATCACCAGGAGACAGTGAGTTCTAGTCCCGCCTTACACATGAAAACCAGCTGGGTGACTTTGGGCCAATCACTAGGAGACAGTGAGTTCTAGTCTCGCCTTACGCATGAAAGCCAGCTGGGAGACTTTGGGCCAATCACCAGGAGACAGGGAGTTCTAGTCCCGCCTTACGCATGAAAGCCGGCTGGGAGACTTTGGGCCAATCACCAGGAGACGGGGAGTTCTAGTCCCGCCTTACGTATGAAAGGCAGCTGGGTGACTTTGGGCCAATCACCAGGAGACTGTGAGTTCTAGTCCCGCCTTACGCATGAAAGGCAGCTGGGTGACTTTGGGCCAATCACCAGGAGACGGGGAGTTCTAGTCCCGCCTTACGTATGAAAGGCAGCTGGGTGACTTTGGGCCAATCACCAGGAGACAGGGAGTTCTAGTCTCGCCTTACGCATGAAAGGCAGCTGGGTGACTTTGGGCCAATCACCAGGAGACAGGGAGTTCTAGTCCCGCCTTACGCATGAAAACCAGCTGGGTGACTTTGGGCCAATCACCAGGAGACAGGGAGTTCTAGTCCCGCCTTACGCATGAAAGGCAGCTGGGTGACTTTGGGCCAATCACCAGGAGACAGGGAGTTCTAGTCCCGCCTTACGCATGAAAGGCAGCTGGGTGACTTTGGGCCAATCACCAGGAGACCGGGAGTTCTAGTCCCAACAAGGATGAGGAAGGTCTGTTAGATATGTTGATTGCCTTGAGTTATTTGCAAATAATAAATAAAACTATAAATTAAAATGAAATGAAAAGATACATATAATAAAATATAAAATATAAAATAAATATAAAATATAAAATAAATATAAAATATAAAATAAATATAAAATATAAAATAAATATAAAATATAAAATATAAAATATAAAATATAAAATATAAAATATAAAATATAAAATATAAAATATAAAATATAAAATATAAAATATAAAATATAAAATATAAAATATAAAATATAAAATATAAAATATAAAATATAAAATATAAAATATAAAATATAAAATATAAAATATAAAATATAAAATATAAAATATAAAATATAAAATATAAAATATAAAATATAAAATATAAAATATAAAATATAAAATATAAAATAATATAAAATATAAAATATAAAATATAAAATATAAAATATAAAATATAAAATATAAAATATAAAATATAAAATATAAAATATAAAATATAAAATATAAAATATAAAACATAAAACATAAAACATAAAACATAAAATATAAAATAAATATAAAATATAAAATAAATATAAAATATAAAATAAATAATACACTACATAACATACCAATAAAAACCAAGCTAAACCAAAATAAATAAAATAAATCATAAATAAAATAAATATATAATAAATAATACAACACAACACAACAAAAAAATGAATAAAATAATAAAATAAAATAATAAGATGAAATGTAATGAAATGCAAAGATAAATATAATAAAATATAAAATTAAAATTAAAAAAAATAACACAGCACAACAAAAGCGAAACAGAACAAAAGGAATTAAAAAAAACGAAACCGAACAAAATTACTCGGATGAGGAAACAGCAGCCTCCCAGAAGCGTCGGACTCCGAAACCCATCATCCCCACCATCCCAGGTCAGAGGAAACTGAAGCCTGACACATCTGCAAAGAGGCTGGATTTGGGGGGTGTTGAAATTGAGGGAAACGGAATTTGTCCCATTCCAAGTTCAGGATCTTTGAAAGCCCCCCGTGAAAATATAACCTCTTCCCGGAGACGTGGGAATATTCGCCCCCACCCCAAATATGACCAAAGTTGAGTGTTTTTTTTGAGGGGGGGGGGAGATAGGAAAGCCGACAACTGTTCAGGGACCGTTGAAGTTACGACAGCATCCCACGAAAAATGACCTTCAACCTCTCCTCCCGCTTATGACCGTCACCTGGCCACATGATCAAAATTGGGGCGCTGAGAAAATGGGCATAGATTCCCAATGGTTTCAATCTCGTGGGGGTGGGGGGGAGTCCCCTTTGGTGACCATCTGACAAGCAATGTCGAAGGGGGAGAACCGAATTCGCTTAACGACCACATGTTTGGCTCAACAACCGCAGTGACTCGCATAAGGACCCCTGGTTAAAAAAAAGAAGATCGTAAAATCGACAGCCACTGCCTTGGTTAGCAATGAAAATTCTGATCTCCCCCCCAAAAAACATTGTGGTCATAAGTCAAGGACTATCCGTAGATCGGACGTGTTCTCTAGCCATTTCTCTCCCTTCATCTCAGCAGGTTCCAACCAATCTTGGCCAACTTCCCAAACTAACCAATGATAGAAAGGATGAAACACCACCAGGAGAGCTCACGTGTCATTATTTTAAAAAAATAACGCTGTCATTACCACCCTGGTGGGTTTTTTTTAATTCTTGGGGTACCCCTGGACTCCTAAGGGCTGGGGGCTCACCGGATGTAGAAGCCCCTCTTGGGGTTACTCCGAAGCGATGCGGTTCCTGAGCCCAAACTGCTATTCATCAGCTGTTCTCGGAGGTCGTGGATCTTGGCCTCAAAGCGGCTGTATTCTAGAAGGGGGGAGAGAGAGCGGGGTATGGGGGAGAGTGGGTGAGTGATGCTGGATCCTAGAATCATTGAAATGCCCCCAAAGATCATCTAGTCCAGTTCTTCTCAACCTGGGAAACTTTTAAGAGGTGAGGACTTCAACTCCCAGAATTCAATTTTGGGGATTTTAAGAGGTGAGGACTTCAACTCCCAGAATTCAATTTTGGGGATTTTAAGAGGTGAGGACTTCAACTCCCAGAGTTCAATTTTGGGGATTTTACGCGGTGAGGACTTCAACTCCCAGAATTCAATTTTGGGGATTTTAAGAGGTGAGGACTTCAACTCCCAGAGTTCAATTTTGGGGATTTTATGCGGTGAGGACTTCAACTCTCAGAATTCAATTTTGGGGATTTTAAGAGGTGAGGACTTCAACTCTCAGAATTCAATTTTGGGGATTTTAAGAGGTGAGGACTTCAACTTCCAGAAATCAATTTTGGGAACTTTTAGGAGGTGAGGACTTCAACTCCCAGAAATCAATTTTGGGAACTTTTAAGAGGTGAGGACTTCAACTCCCAGAAATCAATTTTGGGAACTTTTAAGAGGTGAGGACTTCAACTCCCAGAATTCAATTTTGGGAATTTTAAGAGGTGAGGACTTCAACTCCCAGAAATCAATTTTGGGAATTTTAAGAGGTGAGGACTTCAACTTCCAGAAATCAATTTTGGGAACTTTTAAGAGGTGAGGACTTCAACTCCCAGAATTCAATTTTGGGGATTTTAAGAGGTGAGGACTTCAACTCCCAGAGTTCAATTTTGGGGATTTTAAGAGGTGAGGACTTCAACTCTCAGAATTCAATTTTGGGGATTTTAAGAGGTGAGGACTTCAACTCCCAGAAATCAATTTTGGGAATTTTAAGAGGTGAGGACTTCAACTCCCAGAAATCAATTTTGGGAACTTTTAAGAGGTGAGGACTTCAACTCCCAGAAATCAATTTTGGGAATTTTAAGAGGTGAGGACTTCAACTCCCAGAATTCAATTTTGGGGATTTTAAGAGGTGAGGACTTCAACTCCCAGAATTCAATTTTGGGGATTTTAAGAGGTGAGGACTTCAACTCCCAGAGTTCAATTTTGGGAATTTTAAGAGGTGAGGACTTCAACTCCCAGAGTTCAATTTTGGGGATTTTAAGAGGTGAGGACTTCAACTCCCAGAAATCAATTTTGGGAACTTTTAAGAGGTGAGGACTTCAACTCTCAGAATTCAATTTTGGGAACTTTTAAGAGGTGAGGACTTCAACTCCCAGAAATCAATTTTGGGAACTTTTAAGAGGTGAGGACTTCAACTCCCAGAGTTCAATTTTGGGGATTTTAAGAGGTGAGGACTTCAACTCTCAGAATTCAATTTTGGGAACTTTTAAGAGGTGAGGACTTCAACTCCCAGAATTCAATTTTGGGGATTAAGAGGTGAGGGACTTCAACTCCCAGAGTTCAATTTTGGGGATTTTAAGAGGTGAGGACTTCAACTCCGAGAAATCAATTTTGGAAACTTTTAAGAGGTGAGGACTTCAACTCCCAGAAATCAATTTTGGGAACTTTTAAGAGGTGAGGACTTCAACTCCCAGAATTCAATTTTGGGGATTTTAAGAGGTGAGGACTTCAACTCCCAGAAATCAATTTTGGGAACTTTTAAGAGGTGAGGACTTCAATTCACAGAAAATCAATTTTGGGAACTTTTAAGAGGTGAGGACTTCAACTCCCAGAATTCAATTTTGGGAATTTTAAGCAGTGAGGACTTCAACCCCCAGAATTCAATTCTGGGAATTTTAAGAGGTGAGGACTTCAATTCCCAGGATTCAATCTTGGGAACTTTTAAGAGGTGAGGACTTCAACTCCCAGGAATTCCCCAGTTGGCAAGTTTCACGCTTAGGACCGTTGCACCATCTCCATGGCCACATAATTTACATTTGAATGCTTGACAGCCGACTCCCATTTATGATGGTTGCAGTGTCCGGAGTCACGTGATTCCCCTTTTGTGACCTTCTGACCAGCAAAGTCAAGACGGATTCACTTAACAACCGAGTTATCAATTTAAGAACCGCAGTGATTCACTTAACAAATGTGGCGAGGAAAAGTCGTAAAAACCGGGACAAAACTCACCGGACAAATTTCTCGCTTAGCAACAATCACTTTGGCTTCTCTTGTGGTCGTAAGTCGAGGACTACATGTATTGATGCACATACCCCCCCCCCCAAAAAAAAATATCCATAGATACCCCTATTTCAATCTTCCTCCCTCAGGAGTCCTAACAAAATTGGGGAGGGGGAGATTACAAAAAACTAAAAATTCTCCCTCCATTTTCACCCAATTACCTCCGTCATACGGTCCTAACTAACCAGGATGAAGGGATGAAGCACCACCAGGAAGCTCACAAATCCTCATTTAAAAAACACCACTCTTTCCACGTGAGGGGTTCATTTCCACCCTCCCCGTCTCTCATAGACAAGCATAGGTCCCGCGTGGTCTCCCTCCCCTCCCTCTCCCCCCCACAAAAAATCTTACCATCTGGCTTATACTGGGCGATAATGGTGACCGTCTGTCGGCGTTTTTCAGAGCGATGGCCGCTTGTTCGTGGGTAGCGTTCCTGAGATCCACGCCGTTGACCTGTAGGGAGAGGTTAATAACCAATCAGAATAGAGCTGGAAGGGACCTTGGAGGTCTTCTAGTCCAGCCCCCTGCTCAAGCAGGAGACCCTACTGTCAGGCCTGCAGCCATCTTTTCTTGTGGGTCTTTGGCCTGCCACATTTTCCATTATTCTACGATGCTTTTTCTATGGTGGGGAAATGGGATTGTACGGAGTTAGACGCTAGGTAGCCATAACAACATTCTTTCTAGAAAACCAAGGTCATCTTTTATTCTTTGCACCTCTGCACTGACTGGAACTGGATGGGGGGATTCCGTCTTCGTGGCAGTGGGAGATTGAACCATGGGAATGGACTTGTGGGTGTGGGAATGCGAGATCTTGAACTTTCAACTGGGTGGGGAAAACCGAGAAGATTCCGGATTCAGGTTTCCCCAGATGTGCCAATGTGGCTCTCTTCATCAATGGGAACTTTGAGCAATCCTTTGTCTCGGACACTGATTTAACTTTGGATACATCATCCATTCCATCAGGTGGGGCTGGATATTAATCAACAGCCCCAGGCCTGCCGGAATAGCCAGGTCTTGGTTGCTTTACGGAAGGCCGGGAGAGTGGTAAGGGTCCGGATCTCTGTGGGTAGATCGTTCCACAGGGCCGGTGCAACTACAGAGAAGGCCTTCCCTCGGGGGACCACCAGCCGGCATTGTCCGGTCGACGGCACCCGGAGGAGGCCCAACCTGTGCGATCTTGTTGGCCGTTGGGAGGTAAGTGGTAGGAGACGGTCTCTCAAGTACCCAGGTCCGATACCATGTAGGGCTTTAAAAGTAACGACTAGCACCTTGAAGCGGATCCGGAGACTAATGGGTAACCAGTGCAGCTCGGTGTAACATGGGTGTATCTAGGTACACCCAATATCGCTCGCGCGGCTGCATTCTGGACCAACTGTAGTCTCCGAACACTCTTCAGGGGCAGCCCCATGTAGAGCGCATTACAGTAATCCAGTCTTGAGGTGACGAGGGCATGAGTGACCATTCGAAGTGCCTCCCGGTCCAGATAGGGCTGCAACTGGTACACCAGGCGAACCTGGGCAAAGGCCCGCCTAGATGGTGTTCTAACGTCAGCTGTGGATCCAGGAGGACACCCAAATTGCGGGCCCTCTCCGAGGGGTGTATAACTTCACCCCCCCAGGCTAAGAGGTGGTATGTCAGGACCATCCTTGGGAGGGAGCATCAATAGCCACTCGGCCTTGTCTGGATTGAGTGCCAGCTTGTTCGCTCCCATCCAGACCCTGACAGCCTCCAGGCACTGGCACATCACTTCCACTTCTTCGCTGAGTTGGCACGGGGCGGACAGATACAATTAGAATATCGTCCGCATATTGATGATATTTAATCCCGTGCCGGCGTTATGATCTCACCCAAGAATTGGAACAAGAATTGGAAGGGCCCTTGGAGGTCTTCTAGTCCAACCCCTGCCCAGGCAGGAAACCCTACACCACTTCAGACAAATGGCTATCCAGCATCTTCTTAAAGACTCCCAGTGTTGGGGCATTCACAACTTCTGGAGGCAACTTCTGTTCCACTGATTAATTGTTCTCTCTGTCAGGAAATTCCTCCTTAGTTCTAAATTACTTTTTCTCCTTCATTATTATAATAAGCATTATAATAAATCTAATAGGCACCCATTATACTGCTTATCGTTTTATTTCTGGTTTAACCAGCCTACCACCACCACCCCTCCCCGCGAAAAACCCTCCAGGCCTTGGAGGGAGCAGGGGTGGGGTGGGGGAGGGACTTACCGAGAGGATCTGGTCCCCTTTCCGAAGTTCCCCGCTGAGGTCAGCTGGTCCTCCGGCCAGGATGAAGGAGATAAAAATGCCCTCGCCGTCTTCACCGCCCACAATGTTGAAGCCCAGTCCTGTCGATCCGCGGTGGATCACGATGCGGCGTGGTTCCCTGGAGGGAGAAGGAAGGAGGGTGAAAAAAACGGAAGGGACCCGGGTGGTCATCCAATCCAACCCACTCCCACCCCCCCCACCCGCTGGCTGGGGTACTCTGGGAGTTGGAGTCCACCCATGGAAGCTTGAAACGGCTTCACTTGACCTCCAGTCTGATTCCTTCCTTCCTTCCTTCCTTCCTTCCTTCCTTCCTTCCTTCCTTCCTTCCTTCCTTCCTTCCTTCCTTCCTTCCTTCCTAACTCGTTCAGGCAATGAAATTTGTCCTTGGCTCTCTGCTTGGTCTCTTTTCCCAGTCTAAACAAACCCAGATCCTTTCCGTCATCCTCCGCAGGGTCCAGGTCTGTTGGCAGCCCCTCTGGACTCAACTCCGAATTGAAGCTGTCTTTTGAAAGGCATGTCGCCCCGTCAATGGTGAAGCCAGATTCGCTTAATGACCGCCTCAGCAGTGATTCACTTAACAACCACGGCCATAAAATGGGGGCCAAAGCTCCTTTCACAACTGTCTCACTTAGCCACATAAAATATGTTTAGGTTCCATTGTAGCAGTGGTGAAATCTTTTTTTTTTTTTTACTACCGGTTCTGTGGGTGTGGCTTGCGGGGCGTGGCTTGGTGGTGGTGGGTCATGTGACTGGGTGGGCGTGGTTATTTAGTCATGTAACTGGGGGATCAAAAGACAGAAACTCGCTTTAACAATGTCCTGCTGGAGCAGGGTTGGACTAGATGACCTCCAGGTCCCTTCCAGCCCTGGATTATCTTCTGAAGCTGCGTCTAGTGCCAGGTTTGTAGTCCTTCCTTCCTCTCCTTTTTCCCTCCCTCCCTCCCTTTCTTTCTCTTTCTTTCTCTTTCTTTCTCCCTTCTTATTCTCTCTCTCTCTCGCATATACACTTTCTTTCCTTCCTTCCCTTTCTTTCTTTCTCTCTCTCCCCTCCTCCCTCCCTTTCTTTCTCTGTCTTCCTCTTTCTTTCTCCCTTCTTATTCTCTCTCTCTCTAATACACTTTCTTTCTTTCCTTCCTTCCCTTTCTTTCTTTCTCTCTCTCTCTCCTCCTCCCTCCCTCCCTCCCTTTCTTTCTCTTTCTTTCTCTTTCTCTCCCTTCTTATTCTCTCCCTCTCTCATACACACTTTCTTTTTTTCTTTCCTTCCCTTTCTTTTTCTCACTCTCTCTCCTCCTCCCTTTCTTTCTCTTTCTTTCTCCCTTCTTATTCTCTCTCTCTCTCATACACTTTCTTTCTTTCCTTCCTTCCCTTTCTTTCTCTCTCTCCTCCTCCCTCCCTTTCTTTCTCTTTCTTTCTCTTTCTCTCCCTTCTTTCCTTCTCTCTCTTTCTTTCTTTCTTTCCTTCCTTCCATTTGTTTTTCTCTCTCTCCCCCTCTCTCTCTTTCTTTCTCCCTTCTTTTTCTCTCTCTCTCTCTCACATACACTTTCTTTCTTTCCTTCCTTCCCTTTCTTTCTTTCTCTCTCTCTCCCTCTCCTCCTCCCACCCTCCCTTTCTTTCTCTTTCTTTCTCCCTTCTTTCTTTCTTTCTTTCTTTCTTTCTCTCTCTCATATACTTTCTTTCTTTCCTTCCTTCTCTCTCTCTCTCTCGCTTTCTTTCTTTCTTTCTTTCTTTCTTTCTTTCTTTCTTTCTCTCTCTCCCTCTCTCTCTCTCTCTCTCCCTCCCTCTCTTTCTTTCTCAGGACCCCTCCCCCTCATTTTTGGCCTAGCAGGGACCCTCCCCCACCCCCGTGTTTCCAGAGAACCTGTAGTAAAAAAAAATGCTTTAAAAGTTCCAAAGATCAGCTGTGCGACGTTCGACTGTCAGAACGGTTTTTAAAAACTTTATTCTAGTGTTTTGGCGAACCATCCCGAACCGGTAGCATTTCACCCCCCTGCGTTGTGGCCAAGCGGAGCCACCGACTGTCCTTGGTGCTGAACCCACCAATCCGTTCAGCACCATGGACAGTGGATGACTCAGCCAAGGCTTTGTGGTAGGTGTTGGGGGAGGCCACGCCCCCAAGGAGGCGGAGCCAGAACTTACCTGGGAATATCCTCCTCCCCCATGAGTTCTTTTGGGATGGGGGAGTACCTCCGAGGAGAGGTGGGGGTCATGGCTTGTGGGTAGTCACTACCCAGGTAACTCTGATGACCGATTTCGTTATCTAGGTGATGGGAATAAGCTGATAATAAAGAAGAAGAAGAAGAAGAGGAGGATTAGAAGGCGCAGAAATGGATAGATGAACACCATTAAGGATAAAGAAGAAATAGAATATTGGTTGATATGGGATGCATTTTATCAATAGCTTTAGACAACAGAAACACAGAAAATCAGAACGGAGGAGATATAAAAAGAGGAAATATTAATGTGGAGAGTTGTTAAAGAAGAGGTTTATGTATTATTGTTATTATATTATTATATTAGGGACACGGTGGTTCAGTGGCTAAGACACTGAGCTTGTCCATCAGAAAGGTCGGCGGTTCGGCGGTTCGAATCCCTAGCGCTGCAGAATGGCGTGAGCTCCCGTGACTCGTCCCAGCTTCTGCCAACCTAGCAGTTCGAAAGCAGGTAAAAAATACAAGTAGAAAAATAGGAACCACCTTTGGTGGGAAGGGAAAAGCGTTCCGTGCGCCTTCGGCATTGAGTCATGCCGGCCACATGACCACGGAGACGTCTTCGGACAGCGCTGGCTCTTTGGCTTTGAAACGGAGATGAGCAGCGCCCCCTAGAGTCGGGAACGTCTAGCATCTATGCGCGAGGGGAACCTTTACCTTTATTATTATATTATCAATATTATTGTGATGAATACGACAACAAATATGTGGATTCTGATTGTTTAAAAAATCACTGCACCCAGATCACACACTGTTCGATGGAAATTGAATGTTATATAAATTAAATAAAATAAATAAAATAAATAAAATAAATAAAATAAATAAAATAAATAAAATAAATAAAATAAATAAAATAAATAAAATAAATAAAATAAATAAAATAAATAAAATAAATAAAATAAATAAAATAAATAAAATAAATAATAAATAAAATAAATAAAATAACTAAAATAATAACTAAGATAACTAAAATAACTAAAATAACTAAAATAACTAAAATAATAAAATAACTAAAATAATAAAATAACTAAAATAATAAAATAACTAAAATAACTAAAATAACTAAAATAACTAAAATAAATAAAATAACTAAAATAAATAAATAAAATAAAATAAATAAATATAATAAAATAAATAAATATAACAAAATAAATAAATAAACTTAAAATGAAATGAAAATGAAAATGAAATGAAAATAAATATAATAAAATAAATAAATATAATAAAATAAATAAATATAATAAATAAATAAATATAATAAATAAATAAATATAATAAATAAATAAATAAAATAAATAAATATAATAAATAAATAAATATAATAAAATAAATAAATATAATAAAATAAATAAATATAATAAATAAATAAATAAATAAATAAATAAATATAATAATAAATAAATAAAATAAATAAATATAATAAATAAATAAATAAATATAATAAAATAAATAAATATAATAAAATAAATAAATGGGGGAAAGTGGAGAGATCAGGAGGAAGGGATGGGAACCCCTTTCAGATTAACAGAGTTGGAAGGGACCTTGAAGGTCATCTAGTCCAACCCCCCCCCAAGCAAGAGTCCCTCCACTATTTCTGACAGAGGGCAGTCCAGTCTCTTCTTGACAGCCTCCAGGGATGAAGCTCCCACAACTTCCAAAGGCAACTTCTATTCCGTGGCTTGATTGCTGGTCTCACTGTCAGAAAAATCCCTCCTTATTTCCAGCTCGAATCTCTCCTTGGACAGTTTCCATCCACTCTTCCTTCTCTGGCCTTTGGGTGCCTTGGAGAATAGCTTGACCCCCTTCCTCTTCTCTGGGGCAGCCCCCCCAAAATACTGGAAGACTCATGTCTCCCCTGGTCCTTCTCTTCCCTAGACTAGCCAGGCCCAGTTCCTGCAACCGTCCATCGTAGGTTTGAGCCTCTGGTCCCCTCATCATCTTCGTTGATCTCCTCTGCACTCTTTCTAGAACAGTGTTTCTCAACCTTGGCAACTTGAAGATGTCTGGACTTCAACTCCCAGAATTCCCCAGCCAGCGAATGCTGGCTGGGGAATTCTGGGAGTTGAAGTCCGGACATCTTCAAGTTGCCAAGGTTGAGAAACACTGTTCTAGAATCTCAACATCTTTTTAATAGTGTGGGGATGAAAACTGGATACGGTACTCTAGGTGTGGCCTTACTAAGGCTTTGCAGAGTGGTATTAGGACCTCCCTTGATTATATACCTCTATTAATAAAAAATGTAGGATTGCGTTGGGTTTTTGGGCCGCTGCACCCTGTTGGGTCACATTTCACTGGTTCTCCACTAAGATTCCAACATCCCTCTCACAGTGACCGCTATTAAGCCAGGGTTAATTAATGTAAATGTGTTTTTATTTTCAAATTTTCATTTCGTACAGTCACATATATACTGTGCGTAACCGGGGCCATATAACATGAAACAATAAACACAGCCATTCCTCTTGTCAACAATACCCCCCAAAATAGAAACCCAATGTACCTCTTCAACCCTCCATCCACCCTTTCTTTCGCCCCCCTCCAACTTTCCCTTCTTCCCTCCAACATTCCCCTCTACCCTACTTCCCCTCCCCCTCTACCACTCCTCTCTCCCGGTACACTCCCTCCCTTCCTTCTCCCCCTCCCTCCCGTCCTCTCTCCCACCCTCTCTACCCCTCTTTCTTCTATCCCTCTACTCCTCCCTTCGGTGTATTTCTACTGTCTGTTAATATATTCAGCTTGTTCCTATTTTTACAGTGGAATTAAAGAGCAACAGTAGACAAGTGCAGTCGCGTTACTTTAAAATCTAACACATACTATATATCCCCCCCTCCCCCCTCCCCCCTAACACCCCAAAGCCAGGGTTAATTAAGAAGCTATGAAGCCACTCACAGGAAGTGAGGTCAGGCGGGGCATAAGAGTCGTTCAAGTCAAGGGTGGTGGGCTTGGCCACCTTCAGAAACACCACATCGAAGGTGTTCTTCAGAGCCGCCACAGCATCTTCGTGCATGACGTCCTCCAGGCCCACATTGTTTACCTGTAGGGAGGGGAAGAGAGGTCAGCTGATCGACCGACTCACCTGTGGCGTGGGGTGAAGCATCCCACCCAATCCCTTTTCATCCTGGCTAGTTACCGAATATCTGCTTAGTACCATGTTTCTCAACTGTGGGAACTTTAAGAGGCATTGATTTCGACTCCCAGAATTCCCCATGGGGAAGAACACACCTGAGATGAAGGGAGATCTAATCCCACACCCACTGAAGGATTTCCCTCCCTTTGTGGGAACTTGTGAGGTTTCCCCCACCCATTGCCCACATGAAGAAGGAGCCAGTCACATCACACGTATCACTGCTTAAATGCACCAGTTCACGAGTTGGGCTAGGTTGAGTTGGGTTGAATTGAGTACGGTTAAATTGTGTTGAGTTGAGTAAAGAGTTGGGTTGGCTTAGATTGAGTTGGGATGAGTTGAGTTGTGCTTCGTCAGATTCAATTGGGTTGAGTTGGGTTGGGCTGGGGAAAGTTAAATTAGGTTGAGTTGAGTAAGGTTAAACTGAGTTGAGTTGAGCAGAGCTGAGTTGAGTTGGGTTGGCTTAGATTAACTTCAATTGAGTTGGGATGAGTTGAGTTGGATTTGATCAGATTCAATTGGGTTGAGTTAGGTTGGGCTGGGGAAGGTTAAATTATGTTGAGTTGAGTAAGGTTAAACTGAGTTGAGTTGAGTTAAGTTGAGTTGAGCTGAGTTGAGTTGAGTTGGATTGGCTTAGATTAACTTCAATTGAGTTGGGATGAGTTGAGTTGGGTTTAGTCAGATTCAATTGGGTTGAGTTGGGTTGGGCTGGGGAAGGTTAAATTAGGTTGAGTTGAGTAAGGTTAAATTGAGTAGAGTAGAATTAAAGAGTTGGGCTGAGTTGAGTTGGATTTGATCAGATTCAATTGGGTTGAGTTGGGTTGGGCTGGGGAAGGTTAAATTAGGTTGAGTTGAGTAAGGTTGAACTGAGTTGAGTTGAGTTGGATTGGCTTAGATTAACTTCAATTGAGTTGGGATGAGTTGAGTTGGGTTTGGTCAGATTCAAATGGGTTGAGTTGGGTTGGGCTGGGGAAGGTTAAATTAGGTTGAGTTGAGTAAGGTTAAACTGAGTAGAGTAGAATTAAAGAGTTGGGCTGAGTTGAGTTGGATTTGGTCAGATTCAATTGGATTGAGTTGGGTTGGGCTGGGGAAGGTTGAGTTGAGTAATGTTAAATTGAGTTGAGTTAGGAGAGTTAAAGAGTTGGGTTGAGTGTTGGCTTAGATTAACTTCAATTGGGATGAGTTGAGTTGGGTTAGGTAAGGTTAAATTGGATTGAGTTGGGTTGTTGGGTTGGGTAAGGTTAAGTCAGGTTGAGTAGAGTTAAAGTGTTGGGATGGGTTGAGTTTGGTTGAGTTTAGATTAACTTCAACTGAGTTGGGATGAGCTGAGTTGGGCTTGGTCAGATTCAATTGGGTTGAATTGGGTTGGGCTGGGTAAGGTTAAATTAGGTTTAGTTGAATGAGGTGAATTGGGTTGAGTAAAGGTTAGGTTGACTTGACTTGAGTTGGGTTAAGTAAGGTTAAATTAAGCTGAGCTGAATAGTTAGGTTGAGTTGAGTTGGATTGAGTTAAGTTAACTTGAATTCAGTTGGGTTGAGTCGAGTTGAACTGAACTGAAGATATCTCAAGCATTATGACTAAGTTGGCCAGATCTCTCTTCTGTTCTCCATTTGAATCTCAACTGAAATGAACTGTTTTTGGCCATGTCTAGATTTGGGGGGAAATGAAGTCCTTGTAGGACAGCCCGACCTACCCACCAGGCCTTACCGCTAAGATTTTGTCCCCGATCTGCAGCCGCGCGTCCTTGTGGGCCGCCCCGCCCTCAATGATTTTTGTGACGTAGATACTGTTGTCCCCAGGGATGTGCTGGTTTCCAACACCGCCCGCAATGCTGAAGCCCAACCCTGTGAGGAAGATCAGAGAAGAACCTTGGCAAGGAGGTCATCTTCTCAGTGAGAGACTAGAGAAGGGTGGAGAGCAGGGAGCCCGCCAGGTGAAAACATCTGGAGGAAACAGGGTTGAATTCCTTTTCACAATTTTAAGAAGGTCCCATGCAAATGTCAGATTTGGAAGACGATCTCTAAGGTCATCTAGTCTAACCCGCTCCTTCCCACCACACCAGGATCCACTGTGCAACATGAGCATCTGGATAACTTGAAGGCCTCAACCAAGGAGAATGGACTTTTCAGAAAAAAGGTAGCCCTTCACTGTGCCCAGATACACTGAGCCTGCCACTGGAGGTTCTATTAGCCTCGCTAGGGGTGGTGGGATGGAGAAGATCTTTTTCCTTGAGGATAAAAGGACAGTGCTTGTCAACCTTGGCAACTTGAAGGTAGGTGGACTCCCAGAATTCCCTAGCATTAATTCATTCCTTTTGCTATTGTGGCCTGCATACTCTCTTGTAATCCTTTTCTCTTCAATCTGCTTTAGGGGATAGGAGAAAAGAGATGAGAAATATCGATTTAGGGTAATGTGGCTTCATCCAATTGGGAGCTGGGGTCCATCAAAGCGACGGAGGCCCCAAAGAGAAGGAATATAAGGTCCCTGGGGGAGGGGGCAGAGTGGGGTGTGTGTGTCTCACCTTTAGGGCCTTTGATCAGCTTAATCTCCATCACCTTCTCCGCCAGCGGTTTCCTGCGCATGACGTAGAGTCGCACGATGGAGCCGGCCTCCTTCAGCGCCTCCACCGCTGTGCTGTGGGTCACCTCCCGTACGTCCACATCGTTCACAAAGAGGATGCTGTCGTTCACTCTGTCCAGGGGGGAGGGGGGGAAATCATAAACACACACGTACCCAAAAAAAACAACCCAGAATGGTACATCACCCAGAGTCAGTCGGTTGAATCGAGCGGATAAAGAAAGGCACGAATAAAATAAATGCAGACTGTCCTTGTTTACTTTGGGGCTCAAATGCGGGGAAAGAGGTGGACCATGGCTATTTTAGCCCCTCGCCTTCCAGAAAAATCAGATGCAAGCTTACAGGCAGTCCTCAACTTATAGCAATAGCAGTTAGACTTATATACCGCTTCATAGGGCTTTCAGCCCTCTCTAAGCGGTTTACAGAGTCAGCATATCGCCCCCAACAACAATCCGGGTCCTCATTTTACCCACCTCGGAAGGATGGAAGGCTGAGTCAACCTTGAGCCGGTGAGATTTGAACCGCCGAACTGCAGAACTGCAGTCAGCTGAAGTAGCCTGCAGTGCTGCATTTAACCACTGCACCACCTCGGCTCTCTCAACCGTTCGAAGTCACGATGCCACTGAAAAAAGTGACTTATGACCGCTTCTCCCACTTACAACTGTGGTAGCATCCTCATGGTTGCAGGATCAAAATTCACTGAATGTCTCGCTTAGCAACGGAACCTTTGGGCTCAATTGTGGTCATGAGTTGAGGACTATCTGTATAGGATTTCTGTCTTGGTTTTCAAGTCTAGCCAGGGACAATTTTAGCCCGTCTTGAAAACGAAAAATAAACTTAGCAGGGCTTGGGATGGTAAATGCTGGGATGGGAGACCACCACGAGAGCCAAGATTCCAGGTTGAAGCCGTCTCCGCAACGCGGCCAGGATTCTCCCCCCTCCCCGATGCTCACCGTAATCTGCCATCTTGAGCGGCCGCCCCTCCGGGGATGATTTTGGTGATGAAGATACTAGGGTCATCCCCAACGTGAGGATTGTCGGTGCCCCCGGCGATGCTGAAGCCCAGGCCGGAGTTGCCCTGCGAGAGAGAAAAGTCTCAGTGCAAACGAACCGATAGCGTTGCAACGTCCAAACGAGGGAACCAGGATTGGCTGAATGTGGTGGTTGGATCACTCGACATGAGGCGGAGTTTCCCACCGTCCGAGCAGAAGAAGAAAATTGTCTAACCTGGTGTCCCTCAACCTTTAAGATGGGTGGACTTCAACTCCCAGAATTCCCCAGCCAGCAGGTTATCCTTAAGACCTATGGACCTCAACTCCCAGAATTCCACAGCCAGCAGGGCATCCTTAAGACCTATGGACTTCAATTCCCAGAATTCCACAGCCAGCAGGGCATCCTTAAGACTTATGGACTTCAATTCCCAGAATTCCACAGCCAGCAGGGCATTCGTAAGATGTGTGGACTTCAACTCCCAGAATTCCATAGCCAGCATGGTGGCCCTTAAGACCTGTGGACTTCAATTCCCAGAATTCCCCAGCCAGCAGGTCATCCTTAAGACCTATGGACTTCAATTCCCAGAATTCCCCAGCCAGCAGGACATCCATAAGATGTGTGGACCAACTCCCAGAATTCCCCAGCCAGCAGGTCATTCTTAACACCTGTGGACTTCAACTCCCAGAATTCCCCAGCCAGCATGGTGGCCCTTAAGACCTATGGACCTCAACTCCCAGAATTCCCCAGCCAGCAGGGCATCCTTAAGACCTATGGACTTCAACTCCCAGAATTCCCCAGCCAGCAGGGCATTCGTAAGATGTGTGGCCTTCAACTCCCAGAATTCCCTAGCCCGCATGGTGGCCCTTAAGACCAATGGACTTCAACTCCCAGAATTCCCCAGCCAGCAGGATATCCTTAAGACCTGTGGACTTCAATTCCCAGAATTCCCCAGCCAGCAGGACATCCATAAGATGTGTGGACCAACTCCCAGAATTCCCCAGCCAGCATGGTGGCCCTTAAGACCTATGGACTTCAACTCCCAGAATTCCCCAGCCAGCAGGTCATCCTTAAGACCTGTGGACTTCAACTCCCAGAATTCCCCAGGTAGTAAGGCATTCGTAAGATGTGTGGACTTCAACTCCCAGAATTCCCCAGCCATCAGGTCATACTTAAGACCTGTGGACTTCAACTCCCAGAATTCCCCAGGTAGTAAGGCATTCGTAAGATGTGTGGACTTCAACTCCCAGAATTCCCCAGCCAGCAGGATATCCTTAAGACCTGTGGACTTCAACTCCCAGAATTCCCCAGGCAGCAAGGCATTCGTAAGATGTGTGGACTTCAACTCCCAGAATCCCCCAGCCATCAGGTCATACTTAAGACCTGTGGACTTCAACTCCCAGAATCCCCCAGCCAGTGGTATTAACGCTTCACCTGACAGGTATCCGCATTGCGGTTTGCTGACTCTCTTCCGATCCCTTCCTCTGCAATCTCTCTACTCTCGGACGCAGGAGGGGGGGGAAAAAACACTTAGGCCTGGCTGTCCGCAGAATCCTAGGAGTTGGAAGTCCACAAATCCTGCACATTTGCAAGGCTGAGAAACAGCGACGTTGTCCCCCCTCATCGTACACAGACACACACACACAACAACAACACACGCAGACACAAATTACCCTCTCTAGTGTGATCTCTTCATATTCCATCTCGCCTTCGGTTCCATTTACCTGGGAGAAAAAGGAGAGTTAAGGGCTTGTTGGAAGCAGGTTGGTTTACCGATCCAAGAGGAAAAGTCTTCCGGAAGAATCTTTGGAGGGGGGGGGAGAAGGAAGTGGCGGTCGAGGGTGCATGCAAGGACGGGGTGGGGCTGGCCAGAGGACCCGGGGGGGAGGCGACGGACGTGGACCTCTGGGGCAACTCACATAAGCTGGTGCTTCTAAGGTGTCAGTGTTGATTATAACTGGTGGCGAATTGGCCTGGAGACACACAGACAGAGAGAGAAAAAAAGAGAGGAGGGGGCGAAATTATACGGCTGCCCAGCCGCGAGGCCATTATATCGCCGAATCTCTTACGAGGGGCCTTCAGCCTGCCAGGGCCCACCTACCCTTCGCGCATGCATCTCGGACCTCCTTCCGGGCCTCCCCACAACCCCCCCGAAATCCTCATATCAGCATTCTCCCTTTCCGCCAACCCAGCCAGAAACCCGATACAAACGTGGGGGGTCTCCGTATATATATATATAAAAAATAAAATAAATAAATACAATCAGCCAAATATTGCGCAGGGGGTTGCTGAGCCGAGGGGGGGGGCACGGTATATTCACGGTACCCTGAATATTTGGTGGGGTTTGGGTGACTCCCCGGTTGAGGGAAGCGAGGAAGACGGGGCAAAGGGAAGGGATGAAATGGCCCAAGGGAACTCCGGGCGTATGCTGTATCTTATGCGATTCCAAGCTGGGACAACCGAGATTAGGCGCCGTACTGCCAGGTAGCTCTGTGTGTGTGTGTGTGTGTGTGTTGTGTGCGCGCCAAGCTGTTTGGCCTGGAATCCAAGTGGGCTGAAGTCCCGCTCGGCTCCCCACCCACCCACCTCTTCCCCCCCCCCCTCTTCCATTTTGCATGCTTTCCGCTCTTATTCTTCCACCTCCGGTGGCCGCTGACAACAGTCGCCGTGGCAACACCATGACAACAGCATCTCCCTCTGGGGATGCACACGGAGGGGACCAGGTAGGAGGGGCTCACGCCAGCCTCCCTCCATCCTAACCTGTTTGGGGGGGGCGCTATTTAATTTGAAACACCCACCCCCCTCCCGCCATGCAGTCTCCCCCTGCCAAAACGACCCTATCGGTGGTCAATGAAAGATGTCAAACCAGCTTTCCAAACCGGAAGCCTCTTTTGGGTTGTGTTTGGACTACAACACCCATCACCCCCACCCGGGAGGGATGGATGTTGGAGTCCAACGGGAAGGATGTGGAGGTTTTGCATCTGGAAATGCCCCATTTGAAATCCTCGGGGGGGGGAGCTCTGGATGGGGCCACAAACCACGGTTTCTTCGACGAGGCGTCGACGCCGACGAAGGCGTGATGTCATCCTGGCTTGTACCCAGTGCGGTTATTATGGGCTGGGGAACTGCCAGGATGGACTCACAGCCTAAGCTATGGGGGGAGACGGAAATCATCCAAGGCCAAATTAAGGGGAATTAAGGATGAGGAAGGGAGCGGGGAAGAATTAGAACAAATGCAACTATTAAATTCAATATTTCCAGAGAGCGGGAAGTTCTTTCGGTCGCGTTCTTGGGACAACAAGGGATGTCTCCTCCCCCCCCCCCCTGTCAATCTTGATCTGTAAATCCCGACATTTCGTCATTTATTTACGATTGTTTGTCATCAAGTCTTACAGGATCCAGAATAGCAACAGTTTGGTCTAATGGTTAAGGCACCAGGCCAGAAACCAGGAGGTGGTGAGTTTTGGTCCACCATCTGGTTGACGTTGGGCCAATCACTAGGGGACTGGGAGTTCTAGTTCTGCATTCGGCATGAAAGCCGTCTGGGTGACTTTGGCCCAATCACTAGGAGACTGGGAGTTCCAGTTCTGCGTAAGGCATGAAAGCCGTCTGGGTGACTTTGGGCCAATCACCAGGAGACTGGGAGTTCTAGTTCTGCATTAGGCATGAAAGACGTCTGGGTGACTTTGGGCCAATCACCAGGAGACTGGGAGTTCTAGTTCCGCGTTAGGCATGAAAGCCATCTGGGTGACGTTGGGCCAATCACCAGGAGACTGGGAGTTCTAGTTCTGCATTAGGCATGAAAGTCAACTGGGTGACTTTGGCCCAATCACCAGGAGACTGGGAGTTCTAGTTCCGCATTAGGCACGAAAGACGTCTGGGTGACTTAGAACCAATCACCAAGAGACTGGGAGTTCTAGTCCTGCGTTAGGCATGAAAGCCGTCTGGGTGATGTTGGGCCAATCACCAGGAGACTGGGAGTTCTAGTTCTGCATTAGGCATGAAAGCCAACTGGGTGACTTTGGCCCAATCACTAGGAGACAGGGAGTTCTAGTTCTGCATTAGGCATAAAAGCCAACTGGGTGACGTTGGGCCAATCACCAGGAGACTGGGACTTCTAGTTCTGCGTTAGGCATGAAAGCCAACTGGGTGACGTTGAGCCAATCACCAGGAGACTGGGAGTTCTAGTTCTGCGTTAGGCATGAAAGCCAACTGGGTGACGTTGAGCCAATCACCAGGAGACTGGGAGTTCTAGTTCTGCGTTAGGCATGAAAGCCAACTGGGTGACGTTGAGCCAATCACCAGGAGACTGGGAGTTCTAGTTCTGCGTTAGGCATGAAAGCCATCTGGGTGACTTTGGACCAATCACCTCTCTCTCCCTCCCTCCCTCCCTCCCTCTCTTTGGCCAGCCCACCTCAGAGGGTTGTTGTTGTGGGGGAAAGAGAACGAAGGAAGAGCCCTAGATATGTTTGTTGCCTTCAATTACTGATAAAATAATTTAAAAATGTGATTTAAAAAGTCTAAAAATAAATCAAAAGTATATAAAATAAAAAAAGCAGCCACGAACCAGACTTCCTTCTTTTTAACAACTCTTCAATCCCAACTCCCCCCCCTATATATATATATATATATATATATATATATATATATATATATATATATAATATATATATATATATATATATATATATATATATATATATATATATATATATATATATGGGGAGACATGTTCAGCCCCTACTTTCCCCCCTACAAGGATTACAGTTCCCAGGATTCCCTCCCATTGCATCGCCAATAATTATTGGACTTGGAGTCCCTCCCCAAAGGGTGAAAGACGGGGGGGGGGGGGGGGAGAGAAGCAATTTAGGAAAGGAACAACCCCCCCCATCTTTCTGAACTTCCTTTCCTCCCCTTCGAGCCCCACCCCTCCTTCCCATCCTCGTTGTCCTTCAGTTTCGTCAGGGGGACCTCAGAGGCCATCCAGCTGAGCCCCAAACTCAAGAGAACCTTCCCCAGTTCAAATGGACTTGCCTCCCCCCAGACAGGAAGTTTCTCCTTTATACACACACAGCCCTAGATAAGAACCAGGCCTGATTCAAATCCTCCCTTCGGGGGCGGTGCAGAACGACGTTGAGAAGAAGCCCACCCACCCAGATTTCTGAGTGAGGACAACACCCCCCCCTTTGGGGCTAAATGCTCCCCCCCCCCGAACGCCTGAAGGGCTGTTTCAGAGACTGGAGACCCCTCCTCCCCTCCCACCACCCGAGCCCCTTTTAAACTGGACCCCCTAGAAGGGGCGTCTGAGCAGGAGAGGACCCTTCCCCTAGAATGACCTTTGACCAGCCTGCCTGCTTGGCCTGTTTTAAGGGTTGAGGACCCCCCCTCTCTCTATTCCCAGACCCCCAAAACGTATACCCCCTCCCCCATACACACACACACCAAGGAAGATGCCAGCATGAGATGGCATCTGGAGATGCCCCACTCCAGAAGCAACGACTACGGCTCCCATCATTCCCTGCCACTCTTATCTGCCAAGCCCATGAGGAATCGCTTCCTCTCCGGACCCTCCCCCTCCATTAATCGTCAACCCCCCCCCCCAGACACCTTCTGTGCCCCCCCCCCAAGCAGGAGGATCCTCACCCCTGGAAGACCCTTTCCTCCAATCCTCACCCGCCCGACACCTGCCCCCCCCACAAGCCAGATCGATCCTCACCCCCCACAAACCCCTTTCTCCCATCCTCAGCCCCCCCCAGACCCTTTCTACCCCCCCAAAGCAGACTGATCTTTGCCCCCCCAGGCCCCTTCTGCCCCCCCCCAAAGCCAGGCTGATCCTCATCCTCTGCAGACCCCTTCCTCCCATCCTCAGCCCCCCCAGACCCTTTCTACCCCCCAAAGCCAGACTGATCTTTGCCCCCCCCAGGCCCCTTCCGCCCCCGCCCCAAGCCAGGCTGATCCTCACCCTCTGCAGACCCCTTCCTCCCATCCTCAGCCCCCCCAGACCCTTTCTACCCCCCAAAGCCAGACTGATCTTTGCCCCCCAGGCCCCTTCCGCCCCCCACCCCAAGCCAGGCTGATCCTCACCCTCTGCAGACCCCTTCCTCCCATCCTCAGCCCCCCCAGACCCTTTCTACCCCCCAAAGCCAGACTGATCTTTGCCCCCCCCCAGGCCCCTTCTGCCCCCCGCCCCAAGCCAGGCTGATCCTCATCCTCTGCAGACCCCTTCCTCCCATCCTCAGCCCCCCCCCAGACCCTTTCTACCCCCCAAAGCCAGACTGATCTTTGCCCCCCCCCCAGGCCCCTTCTGCCCCCCCCCCAAGCCAGGCTGATCCTCATCCTCTGCAGACCCCTTCCTCCCATCCTCAGCCCCCCCCCAGACCCCTTTCTACCCCCAAAGCCAGACTGATCTTTGCCCCCCCCAGGCCCCTTCTGCCCCCCCCCCAAGCCAGGCTGATCCTCATCCTCTGCAGACCCCTTCCTCCCATCCCTCAGCCCCCCCAGACCCTTTCTACCCCCCAAAGCCAGACTGATCTTTGCCCCCCCAGGCCCCTTCTGCCCCCGCCCCAAGCCAGGCTGATCCTCACCCTCTGGCAGACCCCTTCCTCCCATCCTCAGCCCCCCCAGACCCTTTCTACCCCCCAAAGCCAGACTGATCTTTGCCCCCCCCCAGGCCCCTTCTGCCCCCCGCCCCAAGCCAGGCTGATCCTCATCCTCTGCAGACCCCTTCCTCCCATCCTCAGCCCCCCCCCAGACCCTTTCTACCCCCCAAAGCCAGACTGATCTTTGCCCCCCCCCAGGCCCCTTCTGCCCCCCGCCCCAAGCCCAGGCTGATCCTCACCCTCTGCAGACCCCTTCCTCCCATCCTCAGCCCCCCCCAGACCCTTTCTACCCCCCAAAGCCAGACTGATCTTTGCCCCCCCCAGGCCCCTTCTGCCCCCCCCCCAAGCCAGGCTGATCCTCATCCTCTGCAGACCCCTTCCTCCCATCCTCAGCCCCCCCCAGACCCTTTCTACCCCCCAAAGCCAGACTGATCTTTGCCCCCCCCAGGCCCCTTCTGCCCCCCCCCCAAGCCAGGCTGATCCTCACCCTCTGCAGACCCCTTCCTCCCATCCTCAGCCCCCCCCCAGACCCTTTCTACCCCCCAAAGCCAGACTGATCTTTGCCCCCCCCAGGCCCCTTCTGCCCCCCGCCCCAAGCCAGGCTGATCCTCACCCTCTGCAGACCCCTTCCTCCCATCCTCAGCCCCCCCAGACCCTTTCTACCCCCCAAAGCCAGACTGATCTTTGCCCCCCCCCAGGCCCCTTCTGCCCCCCCCCCAAGCCAGGCTGATCCTCATCCTCTGCAGACCCCTTCCTCCCATCCTCAGCCCCCCCCCAGACCCTTTCTACCCCCCAAAGCCAGACTGATCTTTGCCCCCCCCCAGGCCCCTTCTGCCCCCCCCCCAAAGCCAGGCTGATCCTCACCCTCTGCAGACCCCTTCCTCCCATCCTCAGCCCCCCCAGACCCTTTCTACCCCCCAAAGCCAGACTGATCTTTGCCCCCCCCAGGACCCCTTCTGCCCCCCGCCCCAAGCCAGGCTGATCCTCACCCTCTGCAGACCCCTTCCTCCCATCCTCAGCCCCCCCCAGACCCTTTCTACCCCCCAAAGCCAGACTGATCTTTGCCCCCCCCCAGGCCCCTTCTGCCCCCCGCCCCAAGCCAGGCTGATCCTCACCCTCTGCAGACCCCTTCCTCCCATCCTCAGCCCCCCCAGACCCTTTCTACCCCCCAAAGCCAGACTGATCTTTGCCCCCCCCCAGGCCCCTTCTGCCCCCCCCCCAAGCCAGGCTGATCCTCATCCCTCTGCAGACCCCTTCCTCCCATCCTCAGCCCCCCAGACCCTTTCTACCCCCCAAAGCCAGACTGATCTTTGCCCCCCCCAGGACCCTTCTGCCCCCCGCCCCAAGCCAGGCTGATCCTCACCCTCTGCAGACCCCTTCCTCCCATCCTCAGCCCCCCCAGACCCTTCTACCCCCCAAAGCCAGACTGATCTTTGCCCCCCCCCAGGCCCCTTCTGCCCCCCGCCCCAAGCCAGGCTGATCCTCATCCCTCTGCAGACCCCTTCCTCCATCCTCAGCCCCCCCAGACCCTTTCTACCCCCCAAAGCCAGACTGATCTTTGCCCCCCCCCAGGGCCCCTTCTGCCCCCCGCCCCAAGCCAGGCTGATCCTCATCCTCTGCAGACCCCTTCCTCCCATCCTCAGCCCCCCCCAGACCCTTTCTACCCCCCAAAGCCAGACTGATCTTTGCCCCCCCCAGGCCCCTTCCTGCCCCCCGCCCCAAGCCAGGCTGATCCTCACCCTCTGCAGACCCCTTCCTCCCATCCTCAGCCCCCCCCCAGACCCTTTCTACCCCCCAAAGCCAGACTGATCTTTGCCCCCCCCAGGCCCCTTCTGCCCCCCCCCCCAAGCCAGGCTGATCCTCATCCTCTGCAGACCCCTTCCTCCCATCCTCAGCCCCCCCCCAGACCCTTTCTACCCCCAAAGCCAGACTGATCTTTGCCCCCCCCAGGCCCCTTCTGCCCCCCAGCCCCAAGCCAGGCTGATCCTCACCCTCTGCAGACCCCTTCCTCCCATCCTCAGCCCCCCCCAGACCCTTTCTACCCCCAAAGCCAGACTGATCTTTGCCCCCCCCAGGCCCCTTCTGCCCCCCCCCCAAGCCAGGCTGATCCTCACCCTCTGCAGACCCCTTCCTCCCATCCTCAGCCCCCCCCAGACCCTTTCTACCCCCCAAAGCCAGACTGATCTTTGCCCCCCCCCAGGCCCCTTCTGCCCCCCCCCCAAGCCAGGCTGATCCTCATCCTCTGCAGACCCCTTCCTCCCATCCTCAGCCCCCCCAGACCCTTTCTACCCCCCAAAGCCAGACTGATCTTTGCCCCCCCCAGGCCCCTTCTGCCCCCCCCCCCAAAGCCAGGCTGATCCTCACCCTCTGCAGACCCCTTCCTCCCATCCTCAGCCCCCCCAGACCCTTTCTACCCCCCAAAGCCAGACTGATCTTTGCCCCCCCCCAGGCCCCTTCTGCCCCCCGCCCCAAGCCAGGCTGATCCTCACCCTCTGCAGACCCCTTCCTCCCATCCTCAGCCCCCCCCAGACCCTTTCTACCCCCCAAAGCCAGACTGATCTTTGCCCCCCCCCCAGGCCCCTTCTGCCCCCCCCCCCAAGCCAGGCTGATCCTCATCCTCTGCAGACCCCTTCCTCCCATCCTCAGCCCCCCCCAGACCCTTTCTACCCCCCAAAGCCAGACTGATCTTTGCCCCCCCCAGGCCCCTTCTGCCCCCGCCCCAAGCCAGGCTGATCCTCACCCTCTGCAGACCCCTTCCTCCCATCCTCAGCCCCCCCAGACCCTTTCTACCCCCCAAAGCCAGACTGATCTTTGCCCCCCCCAGGCCCCTTCTGCCCCCCGCCCAAGCCAGGCTGATCCTCATCCTCTGCAGACCCCTTCCTCCCATCCTCAGCCCCCCCCAGACCCTTTCTACCCCCCAAAGCCAGACTGATCTTTGCCCCCCCCAGGCCCCTTCTGCCCCCCGCCCCAAGCCAGGCTGATCCTCACCCTCTGCAGACCCCTTCCTCCCATCCTCAGCCCCCCCCCAGACCCTTTCTACCCCCAAAGCCAGACTGATCTTTGCCCCCCCCAGGCCCCTTCTGCCCCCCCCCAAGCCAGGCTGATCCTCATCCTCTGCAGACCCCTTCCTCCCATCCTCAGCCCCCCCAGACCCTTTCTACCCCCCAAAGCCAGACTGATCTTTGCCCCCCCCAGGCCCCTTCTGCCCCCCCCCCCAAGCCAGGCTGATCCTCATCCTCTGCAGACCCTTCCTCCCATCCTCAGCCCCCCCAGACCCTTTCTACCCCCCAAAGCCAGACTGATCTTTGCCCCCCCAGGACCCTTCTGCCCCCCCCCCAAAGCCAGGCTGATCCTCACCCTCTGCAGACCCCTTCCTCCCATCCTCAGCCCCCCAGACCCTTTCTACCCCCCAAAGCCAGACTGATCTTTGCCCCCCCCCAGGCCCCTTCTGCC
>NW_028261384.1:141999259-142005454 GCF_051295495.1 Thamnophis sirtalis | reverse complement strand
GTCGCTGAGAAGGAACATGAAAAAAATCGCAAAATACCAGGACTTAAAAATCGAAATTCAACGACTATGGCACAAACCAGCAGTGGTAATTCCAGTGGTGATTGGCACACTGGGTGCTATTCCAAAAGCACTGGAATTACATTTAAAACAGTTAAAAATTGACAAAATCCCCATTAGTCAAATGGAAAAAGCCGCACTGCTTGGATCTGCACGCATATTACGAAAATACGTTACGACGTCCTAGGCCCCTGGGTGGGGCCCGACTAGTAACCAATGCCAAATCCGGCGAAACAACTGGCCGCTGTGATACAATTCTGTTGTTGCGAAAATAATAATAATTATCTATCTATCTATCTCTATCTACCTCTCTTTCTCTCTCTCTCTCTCTATATATATATATATATCTATTTATCTATCTACATCTATATCTATATATCTATCTATCTCCATATCTATCTATCTATCTATATATCTATCTATCTATCTATCTCTATTTGTATCTATCTAAATCTCTATATCTATCTCTATCTATCTATATCTATATCTATCTATCTATCTATCTATCTTATATCTCTATCTATCTATTATATCTATCTATCTATCTACTTCTATCTATCTATCTATCTATCTATCTATCTATCTATCTATCTATCTATCTATCTATCTCTATCTCTATTTCTATCTATCTAAATCTCTATATCTATCTCTATCTATCTATATCTCTATCTATCTATTATATCTATCTATCTATCTATCTCTATCTATCTATCTATCTATCTCTATCTCTATTTCTATCTATCTAAATCTCAATATCTATCTATCTAAATCTCTATATCTATCTATATATCTATATCTATATCTATCTATCTATCTATCTATCTACTTCTATCTATCTATCTATCTATCTATCTCTATTTCTATCTAAATCTCTATATCTATCTCTATCTATCTGTATCTCTATCTATCTATTATATCTATCTATCTATCTGTATCTATCTATCTATCTATCTATCTATCTATCTATCTATCTCTATCTCTATTTCTATCTAAATCTCAATATCTATCTATAAATCTCAATATCTATCTCTATCTCTATCTATCTCTATCTATCTCTATCTATCTATCTCTATCTCTATCTATCTATCTATCTCTTATATCTCTATCTATCTATCTATATTATCTATCTCTCTATCTATTTCTATCTACCTGAATCTATCTCTCTCTCTCTCTCTCTCTCTCTCTCTCTCTCTCTCTCTCTCTCTCTCTCTCTCTCTCTCTCTCTCTTATATCTAATTTAGCTTCGCTGATAAACGGATAAGAGCCTGTGGCCTAATGGCTAAGATCTCTGCCTAGTGTGCCTAGTATGCCATATAGCCCAGGTTCAAATCCCAGTAAGGGTATGGCTAGCTGATGAGAGCTAAATAGCTTGAAATAGATCTATACTAGTCTCCCTTTATTTATTTATCAGCACAAATAACACACACACACACACACACACACACACACACACACATATATATATATGTTATATATATAACACACACACACACACACACATATATATATATATATATGTTGTATTTGTGCTGATAAATATCTATCTATCGATTATATCACATATGTATGTATGTATGTATATGTATATGTATATGTATATGTATATATGTTGTATTTGTGCTGATAAATAAATATCTACCTACCTCCCTCCCTACCTCCCTATCTACACACAAACACATACATAATACTGGTGACAATGGTAATAGTGCCACAGAGTAGTTTCAGCTAAATTTCTCTTTATATTGCCTTATTTATGCTTCTGTTGATTCTATTGGCATATTTCAAATTAGGGCCCATTTCTTAACACTTAATTCATACCTAGCCGTGATCTTTCTTCATCTAATTTCTTACCTCTTGTCTCCAACCACTCATCAAATCTATTCCACATCGAGTGTCTTCTTTGTCTTTTATTTTGAAAGTCAGCCTGCCCATTCTCGGCGCAATCTAACATTTTCCAAACAACATCCCCCTCGGATGGAGCGTTCTTGTTTTTTCAATATTTTGCAGATACTCCCCCTTGCCACTGTAGGTGCATGCAAAACTAGATTTGTGGTCCCTTCCCATAACCTTCCAGCGTTACGCCCAAGAGAAATATTTCTGGGTGATAATTTTTATTTTATTTTAAACACATAAGCACATCAACAGAAACAAACACGTAACTTAAAAACAACATAGGAACAAGAAGTTCCATCGTATATCATACAGCAGCTCCGAATCGGTTTCTTTACAGTTAGTGTTTTCCATTCTATACATTCCTATCTTTCGTTCATAATCTCCTTATTCGTTATCCATTTTTATGTACATTTCTTTATTTATTTAAACTTAGCTACTTATGACCAAATATTATTTACCTATATTATGCTTGATATTTTTACTGTCATTTATTCTCTTACATACAGATTATAGATATAGATTCACATAATTATTCTTTGTCTTTGCCATTCTTATATTATTATTATTCCAGTTGAAAGGTTATAAGGTATAGTTTAAAATGCTTTGTTTACCATCCTAAGACACCACCTTGTTTTCTCTTTCTTTTCTTTTCTCCCTTCCTTCTCTACTTCCTTCCTTCCTCCTCTCCTTCCCCTTCTTCCTTCCCTTACTTCTCCCCTACTCCTACCCTCTTTCTTCTCCTTCCTACCTTCTCTCCTTCTCTTTCTTTCTCTTCCTCCCTCCTCTTCTTCTTTTTCCAAGAGAAATATTTCTGGTTTCAGTGGGAAACAAAACTCAAACGGGATGATACTTAGTGAGATCTGCAGAGGCACAAAGAGAGGAAAAAAGGAAAATGCTATCCGAAAATGAAAACGAGGCAAAAATACAGAGAGAAATCACGTGAGACGGAAAAGAGAAATTTGGGGGACAGATACCCAAACAACCTACCGAAAAACAATGGGAAAAAAATTCAGAAGAAAAGGTATAAGACATTCAAAAGGAAGAAAAAGAGAAAAGGAAATTTAGAAATAGGAGACTAATAGAATGATATGAACCAGTAGAATGAAATATTGCAAACATGGTAATAATATGTATTAAATTATGTGCGTGAGCTATTCTAATACTCTTAAATGTGCAATTATGTTAAATGCTTATTATATTATATAAATAGCAATAGCAATAGCAGTTAGACTTATATACCGCTTCACAGGGCTTTCAGCCCTCTCTAAGCGGTTTACAGATTTTTTTAGCAAATTGATTGATTTGAT
This sequence comes from Thamnophis sirtalis, assembly GCF_051295495.1. Classification (NCBI taxonomy): domain Eukaryota; kingdom Metazoa; phylum Chordata; class Lepidosauria; order Squamata; family Natricidae; genus Thamnophis; species Thamnophis sirtalis. The sequence goes on along the minus strand of NW_028261384.1, from coordinate 142,002,197 downwards.
TGATTGATTGATTACATTTGTATGCCGCCCTTTTCCCCGAAGGGGAGTCAATTGAGTCAGCATATCGCCCCCCCACAATCTGGGTCCTCATTTCACCCACCTCGGAAGGATGGAAGGCTGAGTCAACCTTGAGCCGGTGAGATTTGAACCGCCGAACTTCAGAACTGCAGTCAGCTGAAGTGGCCTGCAGTACTGCACCCCTAACCACATAAAAACAAATATATAATTGTTATAAAAATTGAACTTGAAGACAGAAGCTGCTTATAGAAAAACAGATGGAAAAGAAATGACAACGTTGATTTATTTTTAAAGAGAAGGGGAGCCCAGGTGGCGCAGTGGTTAAATGCAGCACTGCAGGCTACTTCAGCTGACTGCAGTTCTGCAGTTCGGCTGTTCAAATCTCACCGGCTCAGGGTTGACTCAGCCTTCCATCCTTCTGAGGTGGGTGAAATGAGGAGCCGGATTGTTGTTGGGGGCAATATGCTGACTCTGTAAACCGCTTAGAGAGGGCTGAAAGCCCTATGAAGCGGTATATAAGTCTAACTGCTATTGTTATTGCTAAAATGACGTGTGTATATGTCATTAAAAAAAATGAAAATCGGGGAAAAAAGGGAGAAAGGAATACAGCCCAAAATTGGAAATAATGGAAATGTAACGGCGAATGAATTAATGTGTTTGTGGAAATGTTAAAGGGGAAAAATCCGGACAACAATTGTGTTCACAAAAGCATTTTTTTTTATTATTATGATGTAACGAAAATAAAATAAAAAAACGTTTTGACAAAAAGGAAAGAAACATTTCTGCTTTCCGGTCTTCTACGTTGTTTAATCGTCTTTTTCCAAACAGGTGTGGATTTTCTCCCAATATTTTCTCCTTTCCGGACACCTCCACCACATCTGGAAGTAAATGCCTAGGGCCTGATCACCTTTCCAGCTTTTGGGAGATATGTCACCGTTATGCCATTTATGCACAGCTGTATGGTGGCTTATGCGTCTCTGTTGAGTCACGTTTCGAGGATTTTCGGTTCCTCTCTTTGGGGAAATGCCCTTTCCAAGGGAAGGGGGGGACCCCAGAGCCGAGGGAGGGGCGAGCATCGAGCCCAATATAAGGTTGGGGGGCGGTGCAGACCGAGCTGCCCGCTTCTCTTTTAACAAACTTGGACAAACTTTGAAAACTATTGACAGGGCAAAGATCAACAAGGGGGGGGGAGCGAAAGCTTGGCCAGAAAGAGAGAAAGGCCACGGTCCCTTCAAAAAACCTCAACCAGGACTAGCTTCATCCCCGCTACAGGTTGGTTTCGGGAAGGTAGATGTGTGTTGGGGGTGTGTGGAGGGTTTTGGGGGGGCTTGGTTTTGAACTAGCCGAGCCAGGAGTCTCCCTTCCTCAAAACAGAAAACAGGACCAGGTGGAAAAAAGGAAGAGGCTTCACGCGGCAGGGAAGATGGCGGGGGGGAACGAAAGGTGGGAAAAGATTAAAAAAAAGGAGGAATATTGGCAGTTCTGGTTTCCTGGCAGGCGTTTCGTGAACTAACTGGGGAGTATCATCCGCGCTAGAAGGGCTTATGGGATGAGGAGGAGGAGGAAGGCAGGAGGAGGAAGGCTGTGGGGGTCCTTGGTGCAATCTGAGCTGGGTGGTTTCCTTGCAAACGTTTCACGACCCAACTAGGGAACGTCATCAGTGGTGGAAGAGTTTATGAGAGGAAGAAGAGGAGGAGGAAGAGGAGGGGGACTGTGGGGGTCTCTAAACTTGCTGGTTTTCTCGCACTCCTGATATCTCTCAAGTTGTGTCATTAAACCCACGTGAGAAGCCCCCCCCCCCGAGTTCGGAGACCACCAAAGCCTCCTCCGATTATGCCACTCCGTGTACTTTGAGGGACGGTCTTTCGGTTACATGAGAATTGGGGGGGGGGGCTTTGAGGGGTGAGGGGGACAGGTGTGGGGAAGGGGCAGCCATTTGGGGGGAGGGGGAACCCCCGGGCAGAAAGCCCAGCGGCTGTGTCACCTGTGACAAATAGAACAAGGTGAATGGTTTAGGAGTCATCTTTGGGGTTGTTGAGGCTACCCTTCCGGGGAAAAGCAGCCATGTTGGTGGGGTTTGGTCTTTGCCTCAGTTTCCCCTTCGGCACAGCAAGAGGAGGAGGAGGAGGAGGAGGAGGAGGAGGAGGAGGAGGAGGAGGAGGAGGAGGAGGAGGAGGAGGGAGGAGGAGGAGGCTGAAGGCCAAGAAGAATCTCCTCCCCTCTTAAAATCAGAATCTCCCTTTATTTCCTCTGGGCAGATATATTGAAATTTCCTTCTCTTTCAGACAGGAAAGAAGGGAAGGTGGGGGGGGGGAGCTGTGGAGGGGGCTAAGTGGGACCTTCAGAGGTTCTGTAGAAGGGTCCCCCCCCCCAAGAGACACATTCTCGTCCGCAGTTCTGGGTTTTTTTTGTGCCAGGAAAAGCTGCCAGAAGTTGTGAGCCCAATACTAAAAATAACACAGAATTGGCAGGGACCTTGGAGGTCTTCTAGTCCAACCCCTTGCTCAAGCAGGAGACCCAAGACCATTCCGGGCCAATGGGTGTCCAGCTTCTTCTTTAAAACCTCCAGTGTTGGAACAACCTCTGGAGGCCAGCTGTTCCCCTGTCAGCAAGGGGTACAGATGATATCCGGCTGTCTCTTCCTTGACCAAAAGACCAGAAGATGATTTTGGAAGCCAGGGAGGCCCTACAGAGAGGATCCTGGAGCCAGATGGTCCAGATAAATAAATGAATAAAATAAATAAATATTCAATAAATAGAATACTTGTAGCTCAGGGAGGGATCCGTGGTGCTTCCATGCTGGGGGGAGGGGTGTTTCTTGCAGATGTTTTATGACCCAACTAGGGAACATCATCAGTGCTAGAAGGGAGTGGAGGAAGAGGAGAAAGAGGCGGAGAAGGGAGAGGAGGAGAGGAGGAAG
>NW_028261384.1:141961759-141994259 GCF_051295495.1 Thamnophis sirtalis | reverse complement strand
AAAGTAAATAAAATAAATAAAATAAATAAAATAAAAAATAAAATAAAAAATAAAATAAAAAATAATAAATAAAATTAATAAATAAAAATAATAAATAAAATTAATAAATAAAATTAATAAATAAAATAAAAATAAATAAATAAAATAATAAACAAAACAGAACTCAACTGAACTAAAACTGAACTCTGGGAGTGGAAATCCACCCAGGCAGCCCTCACAGCGTCCCTCAGACAAACAAACCTCCTTTCTAAGGTTTGGGAAAGAAACCATGGTTTGCTTCCTCTCTTCTTAGCCCCTCCGAAGCTGCCTCAAAGCCGGACGTGGCTCCAACGGACTTTCCCCAGCCGGCGCCGAGTTCTAATCCTGCTGGCTCTGAGCTTCGTCCTCACCATCGCGGTGATGGTCTTCGGCGTCAAAGGTGAGCGTGTCGCTGGGCCCGAAAACGGCGTCCTACGGCCTGAGCAAGGGCAAAAAAGTCGAGGGGGAGTGAGCGGGCACCACCAGGTGATCACCAACGGGGCATTTTTTCCCCCCTTCCTCAGCCATTTTGTATTTTTCTTCTCCTCAGGACATTTTTACAACATGGAGTTGAAGGAGACGCAGGAGAGCCTGAAGAGCCTCAATGAAACAGTCGGGACGCAGTTTGCCAAGCTTCTGAGGAAGGGTAAACCTCGTCCAGGTTACTTAACAGAGTCGGAAGGGGCCTTGGAGGTCATCTAGTCCAACCCCCTGCCCCAAGCAGTATCCTGATTGATTGATTGATTGATTGATGTGGTCTAGAGTCTCCTGCTTTAGAAGACCTCCAAGGTCTCTTTCAGCTTCTATTCTCATTGATTGATTGATTGATTGATTGACGTGGTCTAGAGTCTCCTGCTTGACCAGGGGGCTGGACTAGAAGACCTCCAAGGTCCCTTCCCGCTCTATCCTGATTGATTGATTGATTGATTGACGTGGTCTAGGGTCTCCTGCTTGAGCAGGGGGCTGGATTAGAAGACCTCCAAGGTCCTTCCAGCTCTATCCTGATTGATTGATTGATTGATGGATGGACGTGGTCTAGCGTCTCCTGCTCGATCAGGGGGCTGGACTAGGAGACCTCCAAGGTCCCTTCATTCCACCTGTGTTTCGCAGAGGACGACGCGGAGAGAGAACTGAAGGAGACGGAAGTGAAAGTGAAGCAGTTGACGGAGGAGTCCAACAGAGGTAAGGAAGAAAAAGGCCCTTCCTGTCAGGTGCCGAAAAACCAGATCCTCGACCTACGACCAGAAACGAGCCCCCACATTTCTGTCGCTAAGCAAGTCCATTGAATTCGGACCCGTTTTACGACTCGTCTTGCCCCCGTTGTTAAGCGAATCGCAGCCGCTGTTGAATGAGTCACATGGTTGTTAAGTGAACCCCGGACGCTCGCAAACGATCCCCATGTCCATCGTAAGTACATGCCGGGTGGCAAGCGTCGTAATTTGGCTCCATGACCACGGTCGTAAGTGTGAAAAAACATTCAGGGGTCCCTTTTTTCCAGCGCCATTGTAACTGGGAAGGGTCACTAAACGGGTGGCTGTAGGTGTGGGCAACCGGTGTGGATTTTATCCCTGGTGGAAGGAGCTGAGCCACGAGGAGGGTGTAACCGCCCTGCCCTTCCTTCCGCCTGGCGTCCCGGGAGGGACAGCTGGGACGCCCAGGGAGCCTTCATGTGGGCAGACTGCCTGGCACCCGTGGAAGCAGCCGCCGGTGGCTTCCCTGGCACGGATGCCTCTTTCGGGGCATTTGAAAAGGGAGGGGAGGATTCAGCTCCTCTTATTTCTTTTATTTTTCCCCTTGGCAAACCCCAAGAAAAAGGGGGGAGGTCTTGGCAGACGAAGCCCCCCGCCCCCCCGCCCAGATTTCATTTCATCGTATTTTATTTTATTATTTATTTTATTTTATTTATTTATTATTTTATTTATTTTATTTATTTATTTTATTTATTTTATTTATTTTATTTATTTTATTTATTTTATTTATTTTATTTATTTTATTTATTTTATTTATTTTATTTATTTTATTTATTTATTTATTTATTTATTTTATTTATTTTATTTATTTTATTTATTTTATTTATTTTATTTATTTTATTTATTTTATTTATTTTATTTATTTTATTATTTATTTTATTATTTATTTTATTTATTTCATTTATTTCATTTATTTCATTTCATCGTATTTTATTTTATTTTATTATTTTATTTTATTTTAATTTTTTATTTCTTTCATTTACTTTATTTGTTTTCTTTCTTTTCTTTTATTTCTTTTGCTTTTTTGCCTTATCCACTTTCGTTTTCTTTTTTACACGCTCTCCATATTTCTAAATTTATTTCAGTTTATTATTCTATTCTATTCCGTTGTTTTGTTTTATTATTTCCTTTCCTTTTTTGCTTGCTTTATTCAGCTGGGTTTTGTTTTTATAAGTTCTCCGTCTCACCATCTGTTTTATTTCTATGCAATAAAAAGAGAAATAGAAAAGCGATTATAAAAATAATTTCTGCCCACCCCAGCAATAAGTGGTGAAACTATTCCTAATTGGGTGACATTTTTAAAATGTGTTCTCTTTTTCCTTCCTTCCTTCCTTCCTTCCTTCCTTCCTTCCCTCCTTCTTTCCTTCCTTCCTTCTTTCCTTCCTTCCTTCTTTCCTTCCTTCTTTCCTTCCTTCCTTTCCTTCCTTCCTCTTACCATCCTTCCCACACTCCCTCTCTTTCTTTCCTTCCTTCCTCCCTCCCTCTCTCTCCCTCCCTCCCTTCCTTTCTTTCAATTTTCATTCTTTCTGTCTGCCTCTTTTCCTTCCTTTTTCTTTCTCTTTCTCCTTCCCTCCCTCTTTCTTTTCCTTCCTTCCTTCTTTTTCCTTTCTTCTTTCTTTCTTTCTTTCTTTCTTCTTTCTTTCTTTCTTTCTTTTCTTTTTCTTTCTTTCCATCTCTTTTCCTTCCTTCCTTCCTTCCTTCCTTTCTTCATTCCTTCTTTCTCTTTCTTCTTTTCTTTCTTTCTTTCCATCTCTTTTCCTTCCTTCCTTTCTTCCTTCCTTCTCTTTCTTCTTTTCTTTCTTTCTTTCATTTTTTCCTTTCCATCTCTTTTCCTTCCTCTTCCTTCCCCTCTTTTCCTTCCTTCCTTTTCCTTTCTTCTTTCTTTCTTTCTTCTTTTTTTCTTTCTTTTCTTTTTCTTTCTTTCCATTCTCTTTTCCTTCCTTCCTTCCTTCCTTCCTTCTTTCTCTTTCTTCTTTTCTTTCTTTCATTTTTTTCCTTTCCATCTCTTTTCCTTCCCCTTCCTTCCTTCCTTCCTTCCTTCCTTCCTTCCTTCCTTCCTTCCTTATTTCTCTCTCTCTCTCTTTCACAGCCACGACCCACCTCCTAAACCAGCTGAAGGAGCTGCGGAGGAATAACATTGCCCTCAATTGTGACTTCCAGGATTTCAAGCTCAACCGGACAGGTGCGGAGGGGGAGGGGGGAGGGGAGGGCATGCCAAGAGTGACGCCTGGCACCGATGGGCATAAAGAGAGGACCATCTCCCTGCTCGTCCTCCTTCCACCTGGTTGGCATCTGCAGCCTCTTCGCCCTGCCCGGGGGGGTTCAAAGGAGTTGAGGGGGGGGTGCTGTTTGGGCTTTGAGCCTCTTAATATGTGTAGCTCGGGGTGGGGGGGGGCTGTGAGTTCCTTGGGGGTCTCGGAGCTCGAGGGTTTTCTGGCAGACATTTCATTGCCCAACTAAATAACATCATCAGTGCTAGAAATGGAAAAGCTCACTCTGTCCTAGCACTGATGATGTTCCCTAGTTGGGTTATGAAACGTCTGGAAGAAAATAACCACGTTCAGAGAGCACCAAGGACCCCACAATTCTTCCTCCTCCCCCTCCCCCTCCTCCTCCTCCTCCTCCTCCTCCTCCTCCTCCTCCTCCTCCTCCTCCTCCCGCAACTCTTCCACCACTGATGACGTTCCCTAGTTGGGTCATGAAACGTTTGCAAGGAAACCAATCAGCTCAGAGAGCATTAAGGGCATCAAAGTATCCTTCCTTCCTCCTCCTTCCTTCCAGCACTGATGACGTTCCCTAGTTTGGTCATGAAACGTCTCCAAGAAAACCACCCAGCTCAGAGATCACTAAGGACCCCACAGTCCTCCTCTTCCTCCTCCTCTTCCTCTTCTCTGCAAACACCACTCCCTTCAAGCGCTGATGATGTTACCTAGTTGGGCCACAAAATGTCTGCCAGGGAAACCCCCCCCCAAGCTCAGGGACACCCCTCCCTCAAGGACCCCACAGTCCTCCTCCTCTTCCCCCTCCTCTCTGCAAACACCACTCCCTTCCAGCGCTGATGACATCCCATAGATGGGTCAGGAGACATTCCTCCACACCCACCAAGCTCTGAGACCCACCCACCCACCCTCCATCGTAGCCTTTCCCCTCAGCCAAATCGCATCCCGGGGCTGATGATGTTTCTTTGTGGCTGGGCTGCTTCGCTCGGAGGCTGAGCCGAGGATGCTGATGCCCCCCCCAGTGCATGATGGGAATATCCCTCCCCTCCCACCTTGTTTGGCCCTGGTTTGGAATGGATTCCGGGATGAATCACCAAAGGATGGGAAGAGCCCCCCACCCACCCCCCACCCCCCCGGCCATCTTTTCTCCCTGCCGTTTATTCGGCCGGGTGTCCTCTGCAAACGTCTCCGGGTGCCACCTGCATTTTTTGGGGCACCAGAAATAACTCCTGCGGGGGCTCACTGGCGCCTCGCCCTAAATTTGGGCTGGACCCAACCAGCCAGTTCTGCCACATTTTCTCGGTTTCCGGATGTTTTTCTCTTGCTTTTATTCTCCGCCCGGATGGGCGGAAGGAAGAATTATTTATTTACTATTTATTTATTTATTCTTTTCTTTTTCTTTCTTTCCATCTCTTTTCCTTCCTTCCTTCCTTCTTTCTCTTTCTTCTTTCCTTCTTTCACTTTTTTTCCTTTCCATCTCTTTTCCTTCCTCTTCCTGCCCCTCTTTTCCTTCCTTCCTTCTTTTTCCTTTCTTCTTTCTTTCTTTATTAAATATTTATTTATTAAATATATTAATCCCGAAAGGACTCTGGGCGGCTTACAAAAAAATGTCAGAAAAACACAAAAGATACAACGAAAACAGTTTAAAAATAGCAAACACCCTCACACCTTCAAAACGGAACTAAGAATCGTATTGGTCGTCCCCGACTTACAGCGATTCGTTTAGTGACTGTTGGAAAAAAGGGACACGGACATTCTCCCCACCCCACCCCAACGCGATCAAAATTTAGACCGATTCGTATTTACAACGGTCACAGCGTCCCGGGGTGGGGTGGTGGGTGGAGAGTGTCAGGTAAATCCCCTTTTTGCGACCTTCCGCCACAAGCAAAGTCAGGTTTGACTCGCTTAACGACCACGCAACTCGCTTACCCGCTGGGGGGGTTTGCTGAACAATGGTGGCCAGAAAGGTTGTAAAGTGGGGGAGGAGCGGAACTCGTTTTGTAAATGTCTCGCTTAACGACGGATGTTTCGGGGCTCCGCTGCGGCCGTAAGCCGAGGACCCTCCCTACATGAAAGCATTTTTGCTGCCCCCGAAACAGCACGAGAAGACGCCAGTCCTTTACGATGGCGGGCTTTTCTCACCGCCCAGAAGGAGAGGCAAGGCTAGCTCAGCCTGATGGGTGTTGTAGTCCAGCACAGCTGAAGGTCTCTCTCTGTCTCTCTCTTCTTCCCAGGCCGGACGGAGGCCTGTTGTCCCAGAGGTTGGGATGCGTTTCGGAAAAGCTGCTACTGGGAAAACCTAGTGGGGACGTCGTGGCAGGACGCCAAAGCCGAGTGCGAAAGCTTCGATGCTCACCTGGTGATCATCAATTCCTACGAGGAGCAGGTAGACGGCCCTACCTGGGTGGCTGTTTGACCCAGGAAGCAGTTGGACCAGGGGGGGGGTCTCCGGACATGGTCCCTTTAAGATGTGTGGACTTCAACTCCCACAATTCCTCTCTCAGCATAGCTGGCTGAGGAATCCTGGGAGTTGAAGTCCACCCGTCTTAAAGGAACCAAGTTTGCTGGCTGAGGGATCCTGGGAGTTGAAGTCCACCCGTCTTAAAGGAACCAAGTTTGCTGGCTGGGGAATCCTGGGAGTTGAAGTCCACCCGTCTTAAAGGAACCAAGTTTGCTGGCTGAGGGATCCTGGGAGTTGAAGTCCACCCGTCTTAAAGGAACCAAGTTTGCTGGCTGGGGAATCCTGGGAGTTGAAGTCCACCCGTCTTAAAGGAACCAAGTTTGCTGGCTGAGGGATCCTGGGAGTTGAAGTCCACCCGTCTTAAAGGAACCAAGTTTGCTGGCTGAGGGATCCTGGGAGTTGAAGTCCACCCGTCTTAAAGGAACCACGTTTGCTGGCTGAGGAATCCTGGGAGTTGAAGTCCACCCGTCTTAAAGGAACCAAGTTTGCTGGCTGGGGAATCCTGGGAGTTGAAGTCCACCAGTCTTAAAGGAACCAAGTTTGCTGGCTGGGGAATCCTGGGAGTTGAAGTCCACCCGTCTTAAAGGAACCAAGTTTGCTGACTGAGGATCCTGGGAGTTGAAGTCCACCCGTCTTAAAGGAACCAAGTTTGCTGGCTGGGGAATCCTGGGAGTTGAAGTCCACCAGTCTTAAAGGAACCAAGTTTGCTGACTGAGGAATCCTGGGAGTTGAAGTCCACCAGTCTTAAAGGAACCAAGTTTGCTGGCTGGGGAATCCTGGGAGTTGAAGTCCACCAGTCTTAAAGGAACCAAGTTTGCTGGCTGAGGAATCCTGGAGTTGAAGTCCACCAGTCTTAAAGGAACCAAGTTTGCTGGCTGAGGAATCCTGGGAGTTGAAGTCCACCAGCCTTAAAGGAACCAAGTTTGCTGGCTGAGGAATCCTGGGAGTTGAAGTCCACCAGTCTTAAAGGAACCAAGTTTGCTGGCTGAGGAATCCTGGGAGTTGAAGCCCACACGTCTTAAAGGGGCCAAGATTGGAGACCTCCTGAGACCAATATTTTTTCAACTTGGACCATTTTAAGAGGAGTGGACTTCAGCTCCCAGAATTCCCCAGCCAACCAAAACTTATCAAAATTCAGCATTAATAAGAACCAATGTGGTTAGACTAATTTTTGCATTTTTTAAAAAAATTGGGTCACTTTCTTAATAGACGGTGGGAATGAAGTCGACGTAATAGATCTTGATTTCAGGAAAATGCGGGACGGAATGGAACCATCCACGAGAAACTAAATGAATAAACCGGTTAAATATGGGATGTATGGCGTAACAATTAATTAAGGAGGGATCTTGATATGCTGGCTGGGGAATTCTGGGAGTTGAAGTCCACCCCCCGTAAAGTTGCTCAAAGGGATATTTCTACCTATCTAATTTTACTACTCGGTGTATTTGACGAGATATTTCTTTATTATATTTAGTATTCTGTGCTGGGGTGGATATTTCTTCAGGGGTAGAGCAAGATTTTCGGGTGCTGTGGGGGGTCTCAACTTCCCCCCCCTTTTTTTTTTACAGCAATTCGTGGCGGTCCGTGTCAAGCCCAACTATATGTGGATCGGATTGACGGACAGTAGCGGCAGCTGGAAGTGGGTGGACAATTCGCCCTACACAATGGTGTCACGGTAGGTTCCCCCCCCCTCCGCCACCAACCATCCAGAATTCCCCATGGATAGTCAGCCCTGAGGGGACCTCTCGAGGTCATCTAGACCAACCCCCTTTCCCCCCCCTCTCTGTTTAGCGCAGCGGGGGAATTCTGGGAATGGAACTCCAGCCGTCTTAAATCTGCCGAAAATTGTTCTACGTGGGTAGTCCTCAACTTAGGACGGGCTGTTTGAGGACCAGTCAAAGTCCCGACGGACTTTTTAATAGCTACGGATGACCTGTCCTCACAGTTACGCCGTGCGTAACGGCAGGGCAGATCCCGCTTTTGTGTGTGTACCGCTTCGTAGTTACGACCGGTGGCGGCGTCCCGCAGTCACGTCACCGCCACTGGAGAGTACCTTTATTTTATTTTATTTTATTTTAGTTTTTTTTATTTACTTTAGTATTTTATATTTTGTTTTATTTTATTTTATTATTTTGTTTCATTTTAATACTTTATATTTCATTTCATTTTAATATTTAATTTCATTTCATTTCATTTTAGTATTTCATATTTCATTTTATTTTACTTTGGTATTTTATAGTTCATTTTATTTTAATATTTAATATTTTGTTTTATTTTACTTTAGTATTTTATAGTTCATTTTATTTCATTTTAAGATTTTATATTTCATTTCATTTTACTTTAGCATTTTATATTTCATTTTATTTCATTTTAGTATTTTACATTTCATTTCGTTTTACTTTAGTATTTATATTTCATTTCATTTCACTTTATTTTAGTATTTTATATTTCATTTTAATATTTTACATTTCATTTCATTTTACTTCAATATTTAATATTTCATTTTATTTTAGTATTTTATATTTCATTTTAATATTTTATATTTCATTTCATTTTACTTTAGTATTTTATATTTCATTTTATTTCATTTTATTTTAGTATTTTATATTTCATTTTATTTCATTTTAATATTTTACATTTCATTTCATTTTACTTTAGTATTTTATATTTCATTTTATTTCATTTTATTTCATTTTATTTATTTTAATATTTTACATTTCATTTCATTTTACTTCAATATTTAATATTTCATTTTATTTTAGTATTTTATATTTCATTTTAATATTTTATATTTCATTTCATTTTACTTCAATATTTAATATTTCATTTTATTTTAGTATTTTATATTTCATTTTAATATTTTATATTTCATTTCATTTTACTTTAGCATTTTATATTTCATTTTATTTCATTTTATTTTAGTATTTTATATTTCATTTTATTTCATTTTAATATTTTACATTTCATTTCATTTTACTTTAGTATTTTATATTTCATTTTATTTCATTTTATTTTAGTATTTTATATTTCATTTTATTTCATTTTATTTCATTTTATTTTATTGTAATATTTTACATTTCATTTCATTTTACTTTAGTATTTTGTATTTCATTTCATTTCATTTTCCTTTAGTATTTTACATTTCATTTTAACATTTAATATTTCATTTGACTTCAGTATTTCATTTGGTTTCATCATTTCTGGGCTGGGTGCAGTCGTGTTGGAAGGCATCAGCAACCTAACCAACGCCTAACCAAATTCACCCCGATCTTCCGCCTTCCCTCTCTGACCCAGGGACTGGTGCCCAGAACAACCGGACAACTGGTACGACCACGAACTGGGGGGCCCGGAAGATTGCGCCCACCTCCACCGGAACGGTTGCTGGAATGATGACCACTGCAGCCGGCTCTACGGCTTCGTCTGCGAGTTGGAGATGAATAATTAAGGGAGGGGAGCGGGAAGCCCACCCACCCACCCACCCACCCAGAGGTTCCCCCCCCCCCAAGTGGACAATCAACCATCCTGGTTTAGATGCTGGCTAGATGCTGGCTAGATTCCTTGGTTCGCACTCAAGGTGGAAGCGGCCACCTTGAGACTCAGACTTCGACAACCTCCGTCCTTCCTCCCTCTGTTTCGGACTTTACAGCGAGTCCTCAACTTGCAACCATTAGTGACGGTTCGAAGTTACGACGACACACACAAAAAGAGAGATCAAAATTCGTAGGCTCGGCAACTGGCATGTACTTCTGCCTGTTGCATTGTGCCCCCCCTTTTCCGACCTTTTTTCAACCAGGAAGCTGGAGTCACTTCCCAGCCGTGGGACTCGCTGAACAGTGGCGGCGATTCGCTTAGCAACGGCGGCCGGGAAAGCCGTGCAATGGGGCGGCGCTCACTTTACAACTGCCTCGCTTAGCGACCGAAATGTTGGGCTGAATGGTGTTAAGACACACACACACACCCAATGGTGCCCAGATTCCCCATTTTAAGTCAGGACAATCATAAATCAAGGGATGCATTGTGACCGCATCCAATTTTATGCCTTCTTTTTTTTTTAATGTGGCGGTCATTAAGTGAGCCACAACGTGAATGCCATGAGTAAGGTACATATTTGGCTGGAAACAGGGGAAAATTATGTCATAAAGTGGGGCAGCCCATCAATTTTACAAACAAGGGTCGTAAGTAGCTTTTGGGGAGGTCCGTCGTAACTCTGAACCGTCGCTAAACTCATTGGTCGTTAAGTCGAGTATTACCTGCCTGCTTTGACTGCAAACTTAGCGCAACGGGGACATTGGTCAGAGGTCCGAGTTAAGTTTGACCTCTTCCCTGGCTAAGAGCGGCCGTTGTGCTCAAAATCCAGCCTTGATATGTGTGTATCTTTGATGTAAATCATGCATTAAAGGATTCCTCGATCCACCAGATCCAGATCCTCCCCTCTGCATCAGTCAGGCGAGGAATCTGGTTGGCTGCCGGAATGAGCCCCTTTCGGAGGCCGAGGATAGTTCGATGCAGAATAACAGAGTCGGAAGGGACCTTGGAGGTCTTCTAGTCCAACCCCCTGCCCAAGATCATAGAAATAGGGCTGGAAGGGACCTTAGAGGTCTTCTAGTCCAACCCACTGCCCAAGATCATAGAAACAGGGCTGGATGGGGCCTTAGAGGTCTTCTAGTCCAACCCACTGCCCAAGATCATAGAAACAGGGCTGGAAGGGACCTTAGAGATCTTCTAGTCCAACCCACTGCTCAAGATCATAGAAATAGGGCTGGAAGGGGCCTTAGAGGTCTTCTAGTCTAACCCCTTGCCCAAGATCATAGAAATAGGGCTGGAAGGGACCTTAGAGATCTTCTAGTCTAACCCCTTGCCCAAGATCATAGAAATAGGGCTGGAAGTGGCCTTAGAGGTCTTCTAGTCCAACCCACTGCCCAAGATCATAGAAATAGGGCTGGAAGGGACTTTAGAGATCTTCTAGTCTAACCTCTTGCCCAAGGTCATAGAAACAGGGCTGGAAGGGGCCTTTGAGGTCTTCTAGTCCAACCCCTTGCCCAAGATCATAGAAACAGAGCTGGAAGGGACCTTGGAGGTCTTCTAGTCCAACCCCCTGCCCAAGATCATAGAAACATAGGGCTAGAAGGGACCTTGGAGTTCTTCTAGTCTAGGCCAACCCCCTGCCCAAGATCATAGAAACATAGGGCTGGAAGGGACCTTGGAGGTCTTCTAGTCCAACCCCCTGCCCAAGATCATAGAAACATAGGGCTAGAAGGGACCTTGGAGTTCTTCTAGTCTAGGCCAACCCCCTGCCCAAGATCATAGAAACAGGGCTGGAAGGGACCTTGGAGGTCTTCTAGTCCAACCCCCTGCCCAAGATCATAGAAACATAGGGCTAGAAGGGACCTTGGAGTTCTTCTAGTCTAGGCCAACCCCCTTGCCCAAAATCATAGAAACAGGGCTGGAAGGGACCTTGGAGGTCTTCTAGTCCAACCCCCTGCCCAAGATCATAGAAACATAGGGCTAGAAGGGACCTTGGAGTTCTTCTAGTCTAGGCCAACCCCCTGCCCAAGATCATAGAAACAGGGCTGGAAGGGATCTTAGAGGTCTTCTAGTCCAACCCCCCTGCCCAAGATCATAGAAACAGGGCTGGAAGGGGCCTTAGAGGTCTTCTAGTCCAACCCCCTGCCCAAGATCATAGAAACAGGGCTGGAAGGGGTCTTAGAGGTCTTCTAGTCCAACCCCCTGCCCAAGATCATAGAAACATAGGGCTGGAAGGGACCTTGGAGGTCTTCTAGTCCAACCCCCTGCCCAAGATCATAGAAACATAGGGCTAGAAGGGACCTTGGAGTTCTTCTAGTCTAGGCCAACCCCCTGCCCAAGATCATAGAAACAGGGCTGGAAGGGATCTTAGAGGTCTTCTAGTCCAACCCCCCTGCCCAAGATCATAGAAACAGGGCTGGAAGGGGCCTTAGAGGTCTTCTAGTCCAACCCCCTGCCCAAGATCATAGAAACAGGGCTGGAAGGGGTCTTAGAGGTCTTCTAGTCCAACCCCCCTGCCCAAGATCATAGAAACATAGGGCTGGAAGGGACCTTTGAGGTCTTCTAGTCCAACCCCCTGCCCAAGATCATAGAAACAGGGCTGGAAGGGGTCTTAGAGATCTTCTAGTCTAACCCCCTGCCCAAGATCATAGAAACATAGGGCTGGAAGGGGCCTTTGAGGTCTTCTAGTCCAACCCCCTGCCCAAGATCATAGAAACATAGGGCTGGAAGGGACCTTGGAGGTCTTCTAGTCCAACCCCCTGCCCAAGATCATAGAAACATAGGGCTAGAAGGGACCTTGGAGTTCTTCTAGTCTAGGCCAACCCCCTGCCCAAGATCATAGAAACAGGGCTGGAAGGGATCTTAGAGGTCTTCTAGTCCAACCCCCCTGCCCAAGATCATAGAAACAGGGCTGGAAGGGGCCTTAGAGGTCTTCTAGTCCAACCCCCTGCCCAAGATCATAGAAACAGGGCTGGAAGGGGTCTTAGAGGTCTTCTAGTCCAACCCCCCTGCCCAAGATCATAGAAACATAGGGCTAGAAGGGACCTTGGAGTTCTTCTAGTCTAGGCCAACCCCCTGCCCAAGATCATAGAAACAGGGCTGGAAGGGATCTTAGAGGTCTTCTAGTCCAACCCCCCTGCCCAAGATCATAGAAACATAGGGCTAGAAGGGACCTTGGAGTTCTTCTAGTCTAGGCCAACCCCCTGCCCAAGATCATAGAAACAGGGCTGGAAGGGATCTTAGAGGTCTTCTAGTCCAACCCCCCTGCCCAAGATCATAGAAACAGGGCTGGAAGGGGCCTTAGAGGTCTTCTAGTCCAACCCCCTGCTCGAGCAGGAGACCCTACACCATTTCAGACAATTGTCGGTCCAATCTCTTCTTAAAAGCCTCTAATGACGGAACAACCACGACGTTCCCGTGTCTAGGGGTTCAGTCAACCCTGCCGACGGCCGGCCACTGCTCCTTCTCCAAAAGGGTCTCCATGTTCGGGCAGAGAGGCAACCGGCAATGTAGCCAGTCCCAGACACCTTCCCTGGCCTAGGTGGGACGTGCCGAGCCGTCCGTCTCGGAGCAGGAAAGGTTGTGAGGCAGCTGTATGGCGGCTCCTGTGGCTGACTCACCAGCTTCAAGCCAGGGCGTGAAAGCCAGATGGCTTGGCTTAACCATGTTTATTCCTTTAGCAACAGGATGCAACATCCTTAAGGACGGCTCTCTCCCAACCCTTCGGATGGAGACCTTTGAACCTGGGGATGGAAAGAGAAAGAAGCTTGGGGAGTTGGATCAAGTCACCTCCCCCGGGGTGGTCCTCTGGAGCTAGGGGTCTCCAACCATGGACACTTTTAAGACTAGTGGACTTCAACTCCCAGAATTCCTCATCCGGCTTCGCATTAAGACTTTGGGGGACTTCTGGGAGTTGAAGTCCATCTCTCTTAAAGTCCCCACGTTTGACAAGCACCGATTTCAACTGGGCTGAGTTTGGCTGGGGGATTCTGGGAGTTGAAGTCCACCTTTTTTTAAAATTTCCCAAGTTGAAAAGTAATGATTTAAGCAGCCTTTGCAAAGCATGCTGGCTGGGGGATTCTGGGAGTTGAAGTCCACCAGTCTTAAAGTCCCCAAGTTTGACAAGCACCGATTTCAACTGTGCTGAGTTTGGCTGGGGGATTCTGGGAGTTGAAGTCCACCAGTCTTAAAGTCCCCAAGTTTGACAAGCACCGATTTCAACTGTGCTGAGTTTGGCTGGGGGATTCTGGGAGTTGAAGTCCACCAGTCTTAAAGTCCCCACGTTTGACAAGCACGGACTGAAACTGTACTGAACCTGGCTGGGGGAATTCTGGGAGTTGAAGTCCACCTCTCTTCGAAGTCGCCACCTTGGGACTTTTTCTGCCTGGGACCGGGTTGGGGGGGGCAGGGGGGGCGCGGAATAAGGCCGGGGTGAGCCAAGGCCGCCGACTCACGCCACGGAGCCTGGGTGACTCAGCCAGCCAGCCAGTCTGAAATTCCATGCCGGTTTTGCAACGCCGCCACCGGAAAAAAACACTAAAACCTTTTGCGGGAGGGTGTGCATTCAGACAAGCACGACAAGGGATTACGTGCGGCTGGAAACGGGGGCCCGGCTGGATGCGGAGGAGGCCTGCTCTCCACTTAAGGAGCTGGTTGGTTTGGTTCCCCGCCTGGGAGACGGAGGCGTCATTAGCCCTGGAATGCCATCGCGCTAATTAAGGACAGAAGGCAAGGCGGCCCTGGGAGATGAGCCCTTCGGCTCCCAAACCCCGGATGTGAGGCGGGTTGTAAGATGCCAGCAGTCCTCCTCGCCTTACGACAGTTCGTTTAGCGGCCGTTCAAAGTTACAACAGGAAAAAGTGATTTATGACCACAGGATCTACATTCAAATGATCGGCAACCGGTTTGGTATTCGTGATGGTGGCAGCGTCACCCCCGGGGGGGGGGGCACGTGATTTGGGACCTTCTGACCAGCCGAGTCCACGGGGGAAGCCAAGTTCACTGAACGACACGGTCACTAACTGAGCAACGGCAGCGGTGCGCTTAACGACCGTGGCCTGGAAGGTTGCAAAATGGGAGCGAAACTCACTTCTCTGAGCAACCGAAATTTTGGGGGCTCGGTTCTGGTCCCCAGTTAAGGATTACCTGAGTCTACAGTATCCCATCCTCCCGTTCCTTCCCACAAGAACCTCCCTGCTAGGTAGGCCGAGCTGAGGAAAGAAAGAAAGAAAGAAAGTGAGAGAGAGAGAGAGAAAGAGAGAAAAGAGTGAGAGAAAGAAAGGGAAAGGGAAAAGAAAAAAGCGAGAGAGAGAGAGAGATAGAGATAGAGGGAGAAAGGGACAGAAAGAAACAGAGAGAAAGGGAGAGAGAGAAAGAGAAAAAGAGGGGGGGAAGAAAGAAAGGGAGAGAGAGAAAGGGAGAGAGAGAAAGAGAAAAAGAGAGGGGGGAAAGAAAGAAAGAAAGAAAGAGAGAGAAAGGGAGAGAGAGAAAGAGAGAGGGGGAAAGAATGAAAGAGAAAGAGAGACAGAAAGGGAAACAAAGAGAGAGGGAAAGAAAGAAAGAGAGGGAGAAAGAAAGGGAGAGAGAAAGAAAAAAGAGTGAGAGAAAGGGAAAGAAAGACAGAGACAGAAAGAGAGGGAGAGAAAGGGAGAGAAAAAGAAAGAAAAAGATGGAAAGAGAGAGACAGAGAGAGGGGGAGAGAGACAAAGAGAGAGAAAGAAACAGAGAAAGAGAGAGAAAAAGAGAGGGAGAAAGAAAGAATGAGAAAAAGAGAAAGGGAGAGAAAAAAGAGAAAGAGAAAGAGAGAGGGAAAGAGAGGAAATGAAGAAAGAGAAAGAGGGAGAGAAAGAAAAAGACAGACAGAAAAAGAGAGAGAGAAAGAGAGGGAAAGAAAGAAAGAGAGACAGAAAGAGGGAGGGAGAGAGGGAAGAAAGAGAGAGGGAAAGAAAGGGAAAGAAAGAGAGAAAGGGAAAGAAAGAGAGGGAAAGAGACAGAAAGAGAGGGAAAGAAAGAGAAAGGGAGAAAGAAAGAGGGAAAGAAAGAAAGAGAGAGACAGAAAGAGGGAGGGAAAGAGTGGGAAGAAAGAGAGAGGGAAAGAAAGAGAAAGAAAGAGAGAAAGGGAAAGAGAGAGTGGGAAGAAAGAGAGAGGGAAAGAAAGAAAAAGAAAGAGAGAAAGGGAAGGAAAGAGAGGGAAGAAAGAGAGAGGGAAAGAAAGAGAGAAAGGGAAAGAGAGAGTGGGAAGAAAGAGAGAGGGAAAAAAAGAGAAAGAAAGAGAGAAAGGGAAGGAAAGAGAGGGAAGAAAGAGAGAGGGAAAGAAAGAGAAAGAAAGAGAGAAAGGGAAAGAGAGAGAGGGAAAGAGAGAGAGAAAGGGAGGGGCGGGACTGGGACAGTCCCCAAATCTCTCAAGAACTCAGGGGGGCCCCCAGGGGAGATTTGAACCCGGGTTTCCCACTTTCCCACGCAAACTTTTCAAAAGTTTGCGCTGTCCAAAATCCGAACTGCTGGGGGCTCTCCCCCCCCCCCGGGCACACACTCCTGGAGGAGGTCCTACACCAGCTAGGGGGTCTGTTCCAGATTGCGGCGAGGCTCCGTCGCTAAATAGGGCACAAGCGGCGGCAGCGCCCCCACCCCTCCACCCGGGGGTCCGGGGTTGGAGGGGGGGAGGAAAGGTTGAGACCCCCACCCGGGGACCCCGGAGGAGGTCCTAGACCCGCCAGGGGGTCGGTTCCCAATTGCGGCGAGGCTCCGTCGCTAAACGAGGCCGAAGCGGCGGCGGCGGCGCCCCCACCCCACCTACCGGCCGCTTTCCCGGGGCGGGGAACGAGTCCTGCCCGCCCCCGCCGCTCCCGCCCCTATAAAGAGCCGCCGCCGCCGCCGGCAGCGCCCAGAGAAAACCGATCGGAGCAGCCGCGCTTGCTTTGCCCGCACCGGAGACCCCCGGCAGGTAAGGAGACCCCTCCCCTCCTCCATCACCCCCGGGGAGGGGAGAGCTGTCCGGCTCCCCCAAGCCCACCCCTCCCTCCTTCTGCTCCCCCCACCCCTGCTGGAGGAATCACAGCCGGGGACCCTCTCGCCCCCCCCAGCCCGTGGGAGGGGGTGGGGGGCTTCCCAGGACGACCCTCCCCCGCTTTAGGGCAGGGAGGACTCCAGTTCCCATCCTCCTTCGCCTGATGGGAGCGGAGTCCCAGGCTTCCCTCCCCCACTTTTACAACTTCTGATGTTTCCCCCCCCTCCCCCCAACTCACACACCCCTTTCGGGGGGGGGGCAGAGGAGGAAGGGGGGGCAGGATCCCACTGGGACGTCCCGGACTGGGAACCGCCCCCACCTGGCCGGGGAGGCGCCCCTTCCCCGCCCTCCGCCCCGTTTGCCTGGGATCTCAGCTCTGCCCCCCCCCCCCAGCCCCGAAAAGTGTGGGTGGGGGGAAGGCGACCCCAGAAGGGACTTTGGGAAGAGTTGCCAAGATTTGGTTTTTCTCCCACGTTGGAAAAAATATCAGGTGGCGTCTCTTTGTTTATTTATTCCTTTTGTCTCTCTCTCTCTCTCTCTCTCTCTCTCTCTCTCTCTCTCTCTCTCTCTCTCTCTCTCTCTCTCTCTCTTTCTCTTTCTCTCTCTCTCTCTCTCTCTCTCCCTCTGCATCTCTCTCCATCTCTCTCTTTCTGTTTCTATCTTTCTCCCTGTTTTCTCTCTCTATTTTATATATCTCTTTCTCTCTGTCTCTCTCTGTCTCTCTCTCTCTAACTCTATTTTTCTATCTTCCTCGCTCTCTATTTTCTCTGTCTTTCTATCTATATCTCTTTCTCTCTCTTTCTTTCTCTCTATATAGTATCTATCTTTCTTTCTCTTTCTATCTATATCGATTTTTCTTTCTCTATTTTTCTTACTCTCTATTTCTTATCTATCTATCTGTCTGTCTATCTATCTATCTATCTATCTATCTATCTATCTATCTATCTATCTCTATCTACCTATCTATCTCTTCCCCCCTCTCTCATATCTATTTTTCTATCTCTATCTTTCTCTTTCCATCTATAACTTTCTTTCTTTCTCTTTCGCTATCTATCTCTATCTTCCTCTCTCTCTCTCTCTCTATCCATAACTATCTAACTATCTTTCTTTCTTTCTTTATTTATTTCTCTTTCACTATCTATCTTTATCTTCCTCTCTCTCATTCTATCTATAACTATCTATCTTTCTTTCTTTCTCTCTCTTTCGCTATCTATATCTTCCTCTCGCTCTTTTTATATCTATCTATCTATCTATCTTTCTTTCTTTCTTTCTTTCTTTCTTTCTTTCTCTTTCACTATATCTCTAGCTTCCTCTCTCTTTTTATATCTGTCTGTCTGTCTATCTATCTATCTATCTATCTATCTATCTATCTATCTATCTATCTATCTTTATCAAATTATTATGCCCCCCGCTCACTGTCACAGTAACTCTGTATGGCTCCCAATACAGGTAATCCTCAACTTTACAACCATTCATTTAATGACCGTTTAGAGTTACGACAGTGCTGAAAAAAGTGGCCTATGACCATTTTTCACTCTTAACAAACGTTTCAGTGGATCGCGGGGTCAAAATCCGGATAGTCGCAGTATCCTGTGATCAACGGGGGGGGGGGGAGCCCGATTCACTTAACAATCGTGTTGCTCACTTAACAACTGCAGTGATTCACTTAACAACAGTGGCAAGAAAAGTCATTAAAACGGGGCTAAATTGTACTGATAAGTCTAACACTATAATATCAATCACCTTCATTTAACGAGCCCGTAATCCCTTGCGGGGTGGAGTCTGGGCAACTGAATGAAGCCAGCAGAGTGATTTCATGGCCGGATGCCCTGCCCTGACGCCAGTACGGAGTTTTGTTCAGCAGATAATATTCTCATGGTGCCCAGAGAGAGAAATTCTCTGCCTAGGATCGAACTCACAGCCGCCCGATTGAGGCGAGAGCTCCACTTCCAGACCACCCCACCCCTCCTGAACAAAATAGTATATTGCGCATTAATATATAATATATATTAAATGGAAATATAATAAAAAGTACCAAACGATTACAGAGGATGACATAGGAAGCTCGGGAAAACAGCGGGCGCACCCATCCAGCACACCCCAAATCACGTACCCCCTTCTCGTCTTCCCACAGGTGTCTTCGTCAGGATGCCGGACACTTGCCAGGGCCCAGGCCGGCTTGGCCCCCTGGTGACCCTGAACGTGGGGGGTAAACTCTACAGCACCACCCTGGAAACTTTGACCCGCTTCCCTGATTCCATGTTGGGCGCCATGTTCCGGGGTCCCCAACCGGCCCTCCTGGACAGCTGCGGGAACTACTTCATCGACCGCGACGGCAAGACTTTCCGCCACATCCTGAACTTCCTCCGGTTCGGCCGCCTGGACCTTCCGGAGGGCTACGCCGAGCTCTCTCTGCTGCGGGCCGAAGCGGACTTCTACCAGATCCGTCCGCTCCTGGAACAACTGCGGCGGGTCGAGGCAGAGCGATGGCGCCAGAGGAGCAACGCGGTGCTCCATGCCGATGTGGATGCGACCCAGCGCCGGCTGCATTTCAACGTGCGCCGCGGACCCCAAAACTATGAGCTCAGCTCTTGCATCGTGGAGATCTTCACCGCAAACGTCTTCTGCACCGACCGACACTTCCTGGCTGTACTGCGTAGGCAGCTGGGCCGCCTTGAGTGTGTCAACGGGAATTTGGACGAAGGGTCTTCTGACGGACAGCCGGACCCGTCACGGAAAGGATCAGGTGTTCCCAAAACTCAGCCAACCCTCCGGGAAGGCGAAGGAAGGAAGAGGTGGTCTACTAATGGCGACCGGAGAATTTGTCCGGATGACTCCTCGGACGAAGACACGGAGACGGATGACGAGACGTCGGACGGTTCTCCGGGAAGGTCCCGCGTAGAAGCCACCACGTGCCACCATTTGTGCTTGGAGTGGGCCCCGTGGCCGGCCGCGCTGCCCGCCGCGGAGTACGCCAAACAGAAGTTCCGCCGGCTACGGGTGGACGGGCGAGAGATCAGCTCCTCCAACCAATTCCTGGAAGAGGTCCTGAAGTTGGCCTTGGCCCAAGGCTTCCGTGTGGATTCGGTCTTCCCGGATCCGGCTGATATCCTGAACGCTCGTTCTTTGCGTTTCGTACGACAGTGAATCGCTCAGCCAAACGTTCGGGGCAGAGGCAGCCCGTGGCAGTCGACGCTACCGCGAGGTGGACCAAGAAGGTAAGCCTGCGCCTGCAGCCGTAATGCAATGCGCGTGTGACAACCCGCTCCCACATGCCACGCTCCCCCCCCGTGCATGCGCTGGGCCGACGGCACACATGCCCGCAGATTTTTGCTGCCCGAGCAGGGGGTTGGACTAGAAGACCTCTAAGGTCCCTTCCCACTGTTACAGGTAGTCCTCGACTTACAACCATTCATTTAGTGACCGCTCCAAGTTACGACCGCACGGAACCAAGCAGCTTACGGCCGTTTCCACACTTCAATTAAGAACATCCCCAGGGTCACAGGAGCCCAATTCAGCCGCCTGGCAACTGACTCCTATTTATGACGGTTGCAGTGTCCCGTCCGTCCCGTGATTCCCCCTTTAGCGACCGTCGGACAAACCGAAGTCCAATGCGGAATCCAGATTCGTTTAGCCGTCGTGTGACGAATTTCACAATCGCGGGGATTCCCTTAACAACAGTGACCGGAAAGCTCGTAAAACGGGGCAAAAGTCGCTTAAATGTCTTGCTTAACGACAGAAATTGGTCGTAAGTCGAGGACTGCCTGTAGAGGGGCAACTCGGAAGCCTGAAATTGTACCTGGGGGGTGGGGGATTGGGGTGGGGGTGGAACAAAGGCATGCTCTGTTCTGAACCATGGTTCGCTTAACCAGGTTTATGGCTTCAAGAGGCCTTAAGATGGTTTGCTCCCTTGTGTTATGCCCCAACAGCAGCGGGCAGATTCACGTGGCACCTTTCATTGAACACATCTGATCCTGGATTGGCGCAACATGTAAATCCGTGGCACCAGGGGCCACAATTCGGATTTGCCCAAGGGCTCCCCCCCCCCGAAAATAAAACCTAGCGGGATTTTTCAGGATGCTGGTCATATAAGCCCTACCCAGTGTGGAAATCTAACCCCTCCCCGCACAGGTTCTGTGGGCGTGGCTTGGTGGTGGAGGGAGTCATGTGACTAGGTGGGCGTGGCCTCCCCCCCCCAAGTTCAGCTATTATTATTATTATTATTTTTCAAAATGCTTTAAAAAGCCTTAGAAAACAGCTCCATTCCGCCCATCTGTTCTGATTGACTGATTGAGGGGCTCCCCCTCCCCCCGAAAAAGAGGGGGTGAACTTATTTTCCCCTGAAGCCCCTGAAGGCAGGGCACGAAGCAATGGAGGGAAACTAACCGAGGAGAGAAGCACCCTGGAATTTAAGGAGACATTTCCTGACCCATTAAAGCAGTGGAACTCCTTGCCACCAGGAATTTATGGGTGCTTCGTGCCTGGGGTTTTTTTTAACGAAAAATCTGGACAGCCTCCTTGTCTGGAATGGTGCAGGGTCTCCTCTTTGAGCAGGGGGGTGTTGGACTAGATGACCTCCAAGGTCCCTTCCCACTCTTTCTGTTATTCTGAGCGGGGGGGTGTTGGATTAGATGACCTCCAAGGTCCCTTCCCACTCTATCATTCTGTTATTCTGAGCAGGGGGGGTGGAGTAGATGACCACTAAGGTCCCTTCTCACTCTATTATTCTGAGCTGGGGGGTTGGACTAGATGACCTCCAAGGTCCTTCCCACTCTGTCTTTCTGTTATTCTGAGCGGGAGAGGGTGGACTAGATGACCACCAAGGTCCCTTCCCATTCTGTCATTCTGTTATTCTGAGCAGGGGGGTGGACTAGATGACCTCCAAGTCCCTTCCCAATCTGTTATTCTGAGCTGGGGGTTGGACTAGATGACCTCCAAGGTCCCTTCCCACTCTATTATTCTGAGCTGGGGGGTTGGACTAGATGACCTCCAAGGTCCCTTCCCACTCTGTCTTTCTGTTATTCTGAGCGGGAGGGGGGTGGACTAGAAGACCTCCAAGGTCCCTTCCAACTCCTGTTATTCTGTAAGGCTTGAGCTGGGGGGTTGGACTAGATGACCTCCAAGGTCCCTTCCCACTCTGTCTTTCTGTTATTCTGAGCGGGAGGGGGGTGGACTAGATGACCACCAAGGTCCCTTCCCATTCTGTCATTCTGTTATTCTGAGCAGGGGGGTGGACTAGATGACCTCCAAGTCCCTTCCCAATCTGTTATTCTGAGCTGGGGGTTGGACTAGATGACCTCCAAGGTCCCTTCCCACTCTATTATTCTGAGCTGGGGGGTTGGACTAGATGACCTCCAAGGTCCCTTCCCACTCTGTCCATTCTCTAAGGGCTACCAGGCTGAGCGGAGGAGGAGAAGATCCGCCCGGCCCAGGCGGTGAATGGTACGTGGGGGCGTTGGGAGAGATCATAGGGGGAGGGTACTTGAGACGGGGACAAAACGGCTTTTGTCTGAAGTGCCCGGCCGGCTCCAGAATCCGCCTTTGTCTGCCTTGACTCAGAGAGGTCTCCCCATTTCTCTCCCACCCCCCACCCTCCCTTTATCTCCTCCCTCCCCCTCCCTAACCCCCCCCCTTTCTAGACCCCACCCGTCGTCTGAGCTTTCGGCCTCCGGACGGACGCAGCGTGAGACACGGAAGGGAGGAAGACGACGGAGGAGGAAGGCTTCAGCATCCGTTGGGAGGGGGGGGGCAGGAATGGCATCCCAAGCCCCCCCTTCCTCCTTCCCCGCCCCCCCGCCATGACGTCTGCCTTGGCTGCAGCCCGAAACGCCTACGTTCAGAAGTCCTCGATATACGACGGGTCGCTTACGCAAGAGTTCAGAGTTATGACGGACACCCTGCTCAACCACACACACCTCCCCCCCCAGAGGTAGTCCTCGGCTTACGGCCACCATGGAGTCCCGAATTTCTGTGGCACTTATTTTTTTAACAACCGTTTCAACGACCTTTCGGTTGTTAAGCGAATCGCCGCGGCGGTTAAGTCAGGAACAGCGGCCGTTAAGCGAATCTGGACTCCCCTCCCCACTCTCCTTGGCCTGGCTTGGTCGCCAAAGGGGGACCCCGCCGCCGCCGTAAGTACATGCCAGTTGGCCAAGCGTCTGAATTCACGTGCCCGCGGCAGCGGTCGTAAGGGTGAAAAAGGCTCCCGTTGGGCGGTCGCTAAACGAACTGTTGTAACTGGAGGAGTTAGCTGTCATCCACATCAGGCGGGGGGGGGGGGGAAGTAAATGGCAACTGAGGAGGATTTAAGGGATGCAGCTAATCCTTGACTTGCGACCGTTCACGGACCTCCGCCCGGCGGGGGGGGCGGGCGGGGGGGGTGACTTACAACCGATTTCCGAAGATCTGACGTACCCCACCCCCCCATCCCGTGGCCACATGACCACAAGTCCCATTCCTGGAAACCGGCCTCTTTTTACAGCCGTTTGCAAGACCACCCGTTCATGTGATTCATTTAACGACCGAAAACTGGCCACCTAGTTTTTTGCAAAGACAACCCACAGACGACCGCTGCTTCGTTGAACGACCGCCAAGGTCACTTACAGTAACAACGACCGTTTTAAAAAAAAGCACTCGTAAAAATCTGGTGGCTGATCCGGGTTACGACCGTTTGTACTTACGACCGTGGGTTCCATGAGGGTTGTAAGTCAAGGACTATCTATCCTGAGATAATCCTGGCTAGTCTTAAAAACGCTCCAGTGACAGGTAATTAATATAATTGGGGGGGGTATAATTAATGTACTTAATGGGGGCTTCGTTGTATCCCCCCCTCTTTTCTTAACTTATTTTGCTTCTAATTGGTGGCGAGCGTTTTCACACATGTCTGCACACAAAGGGGGGGCACAGTGGAAAGGGGCGCGACTCCCTCTGGGGAAGATGGGAGATGTAGTCCAACCCCCTCCGAAAGGCGAAGGGAATTCTGCCCCCCCCCCCCCTCGATCAGTTCTCCTGGTGCGTTTTCGTCTGCGGTGTGGCAAAACAGACACACAAAAGAACGGACAACGGATTGTGTTCTCGGCACGGGTACAAAGGGGGAAGAACGTGGCGCAAAAATTGTGTAGGTTGATTTCACACACACACACACACTCTTCGAGAGCAACACAAGAGCCTGTCGGTGTGGGGTGGGGGATTGGCGACCCCACGCGAAAATGCAAGGCCTCCTCGTTGTGTTGATTGCCACGTGACAATAAAGCTCGGCAATTTTGTGCTTTTTCCCCTGTGAGGCTCCTCCTCCTCCTTTAATAAGACCATAATCCCTTACGTGGGGTGAAGACTGGGCAACGGAATGGAGAGCTGAGTGTTTTACTGGCCGGACGCCTTACCCTGTCGCCAATGAGGAGTTTTGTTCGGCAGTTATATTCTCATTGTGACCAGAGAGAGAGAAATATCTGCCTTTGCCTAGGATCAAACAAAGAGTCAACGGATGGGGGGGGGGGGTGTCCAAGATACACCATCCCATAGAGAACCGTTGGTCCATTTAACGTCTGAGGTGCTCGCTTTGCGACCGCACTGGTCACTTAACGACCAGCCAGGCAGGAAAGGATTATAAAATCACAATTCGTTTTTTCTTTTTCCTCCATTCCTCCTTGTGAAAATTTAATTAAACCTGCAATGACTGTGCATATTTGAAGTGAGATTTTGGGGGGGCTGCATCCCCATAAATTCTCTGGCTGCATTATGGACCCTCTCCCTGGGATAAGGGAGGTATGGGGGGAACTTGGGGGGGCACAACAGCTAAGTGGAGATTAGCATGCATGGAAACGCGGGTGGATTAGAGAAGGGGCAATCCAGGGGTTTATTTTTAATGCATTAAAGTGGGTTTTTGCTTGAAATATACCGAATGTACCCCAACTCAACTTCGCCCACCCCAGGCCTCACTTAACGACCTCACCACTTAGCCATGGGATGGTGGCCGTACGTCGAGGACTATCTGGAGCGGCATCCTCTTGAGCGGCTCTCAAACACAGGGGGTTGCTGCTGTCCCCACCGGGAAACGATAAACTGAGTTAGTTATTTCTAGCAAAACTAGGATCAGCAGATGCTTCGAAACCAACATGCAGTAGCATGCATTGGCCAGCAGGGGGCAGAGTTTTCCATTGTTGTTGATTGACAGTGAATCTCCAACTGGCGCGGGACTTCAACTCCCAGAATTCCTGCTGCTTTAAGAGAGGGTGGACTTCAACTCCCAGAATTCCTGCCACTTTAAGAGAGGGTGGACTTCAACTCCCAGAACTCCTGTCACTTTAAGAGAGGGTGGACTTCAACTCCCAGAATTCCTGCTGCTTTAAAGAGAGGGTGGACTTCAACTCCCAGAACTCCTGCCGCTTTAAGAGAGGGTGGACTTCAACTCCCAGAATTCCTGCCAATTTAAGAGAGGGTGGACTTCAACTCCCAGAATTCCTGTCACTTTAAGAGAGAGTGGACTTCAACTCCCAGAATTCTTGCCGCTTTAAGAGAGGGTGGACTTCAACTCCCAGAATTCCTGTCACTTTAAGAGAGGGTGGACTTCAACTCCCAGAATTCCTGCCACTTTAAGAGACGGTGGACTTCAACTCCCAGAACTCCTGTCACTTTAAGAGAGAGTGGACTTCAACTCCCAGAATTCTTGCCGCTTTAAGAGAGGGTGGACTTCAACTCCCAGAACTCCTGTCACTTTAAGAGACGGTGGACTTCAACTCCCAGAATTCCTGCCACTTTAAGAGACGGTGGACTTCAACTCCCAGAACTCCTGTCGCTTTAAGAGAGGGTGGACTTCAACTCCCAGAATTCCTGTCACTTTAAGAGAGGGTGGACTTCAACTCCCAGAATTCCTGCCAATTTAAGAGAGGGTGGACTCCAACTCCCAGAACTCCTGTCACTTTAAGAGAGGGTGGACTTCAACTCCCAGAATTCCTGCCACTTTAAGAGACGGTGGACTTCAACTCCCAGAATTCCTGCCGCTTTAAGAGAGGGTGGACTTCAACTCCCAGAATTCCTGCCACTTTAAGAGAGGGTGGACTCCAACTCCCAGAACTCCTGTCACTTTAAGAGAGGGTGGACTTCAACTCCCAGAATTCCTGCCGCTTTAAGAGAGGGTGGACTTCAACTCCCAGAATTCCTGCCGCTTTAAGAGAGGGTGGACTTCAACTCCCAGAATTCCTGCCGCTTTAAGAGAGGGTGGACTTCAACTCCCAGAACTCCTGCCACTTTAAAAGAGGGTGGACTTCAACTCCCAGAACTCCTGTCACTTTAAGAGAGGGTGGACTTCAACTCCCAGAACTCCTGTCACTTTAAGAGACGGTGGACTTCAACTCCCAGAACTCCTGTCACTTTAAGAGGGGTGGTGGTGGCTTCTGGGAGTTGAAGTCCACCCCTCTTCAAACTTATCCAGATTGAAAAACACTGCTTTAAAGATTGTTCATTTTAGTTTTTTCCCCCTCTTATCTGCTTTTATCCTATTTTATCTTGCTTTGAACGGCATCCACCCACCCTCCCTCCATCAATTAATACCCCACCTGGCCCAAAGACCCGCATCGGTGCCTTCTGGGTTCCGGAATCCCATTTTTGGGGGGCATCTTTTCCATACTGCTCCGAGTTTGGAAAAGTTTCTTATTTTTGAGATCGGGAAAGAATCGGATTTGTTTCCTGGGCTCTTGGTGGGGTTTTCGGAGGGCCAAAACCGCACAGGGCGAACATCGGCCACCCCGAATGTTACACCCAACCGGTGTGTCACTTGTGATAAGGCCACTGGTGTTAAGTGTGTATCTTTTGCACCACTCCCTTCTGGGTGATTCACGCAGCCCGGAGCTGAGGCAGCGGCTGACCTACATTCTCCTTTGGGTCTGAGTAAGCCTACTTACTCCCTACTCCGGCCCGGTTTCTCCTCCGCACAACCATTGACACGCGGAGGTGTCCCACGTGTTTCCCTGCTCACATCTCACCTGGCCGCTTGTGCGGGGAGAAGTTCCGCCGTGCCTCCTGAGGAATTCTGGGAGTTGAAGTCCTCCCGTCTTAATTTCCGCCGTGTCTCCTGAGGAATTCTGGGAGTTGAAGTCCACCCGTCTTAAGTTCAGTCATGGCTCCTGAGGAATTCTGGGAGTTGAAGTCCACCGATCTTAAGTTCCCCTGTGTCTCCTGAGGAATTCTGGGAGTTGAAGTCCACCGAACTTAAGTTCCCCTGTGTCTCCTGAGGAATTCTGGGAGTTGAAGTCCACCCGTCTTATGTTCAGTCATGGCTCCTGAGGAATTCTGGGAGTTGAAGTCCTCCCATCTTAACTTCCGCCGTGTCTCCTGAGGAATTATGGGAGTGGAAGTCCTCCCGTCTTAATTTCCGTCGTGTCTCCTGAGGAATTCTGGGAGTTGAAGTCCACCGATCTTAATTTCCGCCGTGTCTCCTGAGGAATTCTGGGAGTTGAAGTCCACCCATCTTAAATTCAGTCATGGCTCCTGAGGAATTCTGGGAGTTGAAGTCCACCCGTCTTAATTTCCGCCGTGTCTCCTGAGGAATTCTGGGAGTTGAAGTCCACCCGTCTTAAGTTCAGCTGTGTCTCCTGAGGAATTCTGGGAGTTGAAGTTCACCCATCTTAAGTTCAGTCATGGCTCCTGAGGAATTCTGGGAGTTGAAGTCCACCGATCTTAAGTTCCCCTGTGTCTCCTGAGGAATTCTGGGAGCTGAAGTCCACCGATCTTAAGTTCCCCTGTGTCTCCTGAGGAATTCTGGGAGTTGAAGTCCACCGATCTTAAATTCAGTCATGTCTCCTGAGGAATTCTGGGAGTTGAAGTCCAGCCATCTTAAGTTCAGTCATGGCTCCTGAGGAATTCTGGGAGTTGAAGTCCACCCGTCTTAATTTCTGCCGTGTCTCCTGAGGAATTCTGGGAGTTGAAGTCCACCCATCTTAAGTTCCCCTGTGTCTCCTGAGGAATTCTGGGAGTTGAAGTCCACCGATCTTAATTTCCGCTGTGCCTCCTGAGGAGTTATGGGAGTTGAAGTCCACCCATCTTAAAGTTCCGCCGTGTCTCCTGAGGAATTCTGGGAGTTGAAGTCCACCCATCTTCAAGGTGTGAAGTCTGAGTAATGCCGCATCACAATCCCAACTGTCGAGGCGCCGCAGAGCTGACAGGTGATGGGAAAATCCTTACCTGATGCACTTGGAAAGTACCCTCAAGGGTCATCTAGTCCAACCCTGTGTGGGAAAACCAGTTAAACCAGTTTGGAGAGCTGGCGCCCAGCTTTTTCTTCTCAAATCCTGTTGTGGTCAAAAGCTGGTTTTTATATACATATAATCCGCTCCAGGAGCCTTCCAGGCAGAAAAAAGCCATTTTGTGTAACATTTGTGCTGATAAATAAATAAAGGGAGACTAGTATAGATCTATTTCAAGCTATTTTGCTCTCATCAGCTAGCCATACCCTTACTGGGATTCGAACCTGTGCTGTATTGCATCTTAGGCAAACGTCTTAGCCATTAAGCCACAAGTTCTCCTCCTTATCAGCTGATATATGTATGTGTGTGTGTTTTGTATTTGTGCTGATAAATAAATAAAGGGAGACTAGTATAGATCTATTTCAAGCTATTTTGCTCTCATCAGCTAGCCATACCCTTACTGGGATTCGAACCTGGGCTGTTTTTACAGGTTTTTCTGCCTGGAGGTCTCCCTGAGTAGGGCTGAAAGGCAAAAGGGAAGCAGTATGCTCCCTCCCATATTTGGTCACACCGGGTGCTTTGACAAAAGAAAAAACACACACTTCATCATTCCCCTGGCTCAGCTGATAAAGGAGGAGAGCTTGTGGCTTAGAGGTTAATGTAAAAACAGCCCAAGTTTGAATTCGTCCGGGATGGTATATAAAGACTTCTGCCTTGCACCTCTGAGAGGGTCAGACTGGAAGACCTCCAGGGTCCCTTCCTGCCTTATGGTTTCCATGATTCTAAGATTCTTGCCACTCCCCTCCCACCCCACGACACATCAAGCTCTAGAACCCGTGCCCAACAGAACATAGAAACGGGGCCCTGCCCACCCCTTCCTGGCTCCGCCCACCTGGTGCTCCCCATGGGCCCTCCAGCAGCTCCCTGCTGGGGATCCGTGACCCCAGCCGTCCTCCTCTTCCTCCTCCTCCCTCTTCCTCCTGGCCAGGGGCCCCGCGGAGGGCTGCCTCCACTGCGGGGCACCAGTTCAAAAACCTGAAGATGCGTTTTGCCCACCTCTGTGCCCGCTACCAGGAGCGTTTCGGCTGGGGGGGCTGCTCCAAGTACTCCTGGGGGGCAAAAGCCGTCCGGGAGTTCGCTTTAGGTAGAGGGAGACCCCAGGGTTTCAAACTGGGGAGCGGGGGTGTGATAGAGAAGGGGAAGGCTATGCAACCCATCCAATACCCATAGGAGGGACCTCACCCTACCCTCGGGGGGGCGGGGAGCGGCTTTACGTCTCCAAATTTTCCTCCACCCCAACCTGATTTTTTGGCCCCGTGGGGGCATCGATCATCAGAACTTCAGATCCTGAAGTTTGGTTCGGTTGTAACGTCAATACATCCACCAGACTAGAAGGGAGCCCTAGAGGTCATTTAGTCCAACCCCCTGCTCCAGCAGGGGACCCAATCCCATTTCAGACAAGGGTCTCATCTGGTTTGTATGCCGGAATCTTCCGGTCACAGCTATTAAGTTGAGGACCGGTTCGCGCCAGGCGTCACTTTTGCGGCCTCGCACGAATGCGTGCCATTCTCCTTCCTGTTGTGCTTCTGCCGGACGGCGGGTCTCGTAACAACAGCCCTGTGAGGCGGGACAGGTCAAAGGGCACACAATTGGCCCTAGGTGGGTTCCGGGGCTGCAGGATGGTCCCCTCCAGGCAGATATCCCACCGGTCGAGCTCCGGCTTGCAAACAAAGCCCCTCCTTATTCTGTCTTTTCGCCCCCCCAGACGAGGCAGCCCTGGACCTCCTCCTGGAGAAAGCCCATCGGGTGCTCAGAGTGATGGGTAAGGGAGTCCCCAATTCCTCAGGAGCTTCGGCCGAGGATCGAAGGCCTGGCTCACCCCCAAATCCATTGCCCGAGGGAGCCTCTGAGTGTGGCCGGGGATGGTGGGAGTTGTAGTCCACAGCTCCGGAAGGCTTCCCCCACAACCCGCTTCCCCCCCCCCCCATTGTTTTCCTTAGAAATAAAGCAAAGTTTCGCGGATCTCCCGAAGTTTTGGAACTGGCTGCACGAGGTGAAGATGCCGAGCGAGACGCGAGAAGGTGGGAGAATCCGCACTCGGCTCTTCGGGGGTGGTGGGGGTTTGACTTGAGGGGCGGGGCCTGCCTGCCTGCTTTCCTTAAGAAAGGGTGTTTCGCACTCGGCACCAAGAGGCGGGTTCGGACGGAAGCCTGTCAATCGTCTCCGAGAGGACGTCCCAATCTCTGCTTTCGTTTTTAGGTGATTTTCCTTCTCTCTTTCTTTCTCTCTCTCTCCAGCTCTGTGCCCGCCTGCCTGTCGTAAGTTTTCCTCCTAATTATCCTCGGACGGATAATTATTTTAATATCCAGGGATTGATTTTAAAAGGCCGATTTTGATTTTAATTGCATCGGGGTTTCTGTTTTGCATTTTTAAGTCCTGATAAGCGGCCGCGAGGATTGGAGGACAGGAAAGTGTAAAATATTAATAATAATAATACAAATAATAATAATACAAATAACATTAATATTAATAATACTAATACTCTTACTAAATAATAATAATACTAACACTAATACTAATATTAATAACCATCAGTGCCAGTCAATAATATTCATGTTACATTTTCAAATGTTGAGTTTCATGTCTAATGAATAAAAGTATAATAAGAATATTATGAATGATATGAATAATTATGAATAATAATAATAATATGGTAATAATAATATTAATTTACTTTTATTCGTTAAACATGAAACTCAGTTTAAACGTTCAGTTGACTGAGTTTCATTTTAATGAATAAAAGTTAATAATAGTAGTAATAACTATAATTAATAAACAAATAAAATTTATACATGTTATTTATTAATTAAAATAGACTTTTAAATGTTCATTTGACTGTTTCATGTTCAATGTATAAAACAATAATAATAATACAAATGATACGAATAACAATAATAACAATAACAATAAGAATAATGTAATAATAATAATTTACTTTTGTTCATTAAATACGGAACTCAGTTTAAATGTTCGTTTGACTGAGTTTCATTTTAATGAATAAAACCTAACAATAATAACTATAATAAATAAATAAAACGTATACATAAATTATTTATTTATTTATTAAAATACATTTTTAAATGTTCATTTGACTGATTTCATGTTTAATGAATAAAGTATAAATAATAATAATAATAAATAAAATAATAAAATAAAAATAAAATAAAATAATAAAATAAAAATAAAATAAAATAATGAAATAATATAAATAAAATAAAATAATAAAATAAAAATAAAATAAAATAATAAAATAAAATAAAATAAAATAATAAAATAAAATAATGGCAGATCCCCTTGTAATTAGATAGTCCTCAACTTACGACAACAATTGAGCGAAGCAACCCAGTTGTTAAATGAAATTTTTCCTGTTTGGTCCTCTTTCTTGTCACCGTTGTTAAATGAATCCCTGCAGTTGTTCAGTTAGTAACTTGGTCATTAAGTGAATCCGGCTCCCCCCCCAATTGACTTCGCTGGTCAGAAAGGGAATCCCGTGATTTGGGGACCGTCATAAACATCAGTCAGTTGCCGAACGATTAAATTTTTATCGTGGGACCGCGGGGATGCCCGCAACGGTCATAAGTGTGAAAAAAACGGTTGTCAGTAACATTTTTCAGCGCTGTCGTAACGGCCACTAAACGGACGGCCGTAGGTTGAGGACTGTGTGACCTAGGGAAACAAATATTGCTGCAGAAAAGAGGAAGAGAGAAGCTGGAAGGATTCGTTTTTCTCACAACAAGGCTTTCGAAATTTATTTGGGAGGTCAGACGAGATTAAGATGGCCGTGCCACACCGCGGCTGCCATTTTGACTTTTTTGCCCTGCCCTGATTCCAATCCAGGGGTCTCCAAACATGGCCATTTCCCAAGACGGGTGGACTTCAATTCCCAGAATCCCCAGCCTGCCATGCAATAGATAAATGTCCCGTCGCGGTCGCCAAAACGAGGGGAAAACGAGAATCCCTTTGTGGGTTCCTTCCGGCAGATGTGGTGGCCTCGCTCTTCAATTGCTCTACCTGTCGCCGGGTGGAGATTCGTTGCTGGGACATGAGGACCTGCTATCCAGGTGAGGGGCTGGCCCCGCCTCCTTTCCCTCCCTGCCCCCTTTCCCAGTT
The DNA here is from genome assembly GCF_051295495.1 of Thamnophis sirtalis. Lineage (NCBI taxonomy): Eukaryota > Metazoa > Chordata > Lepidosauria > Squamata > Natricidae > Thamnophis > Thamnophis sirtalis. The sequence goes on along the minus strand of NW_028261384.1, from coordinate 141,962,430 downwards.
CTCCCAGTTTCCTCCCATTCCCCCCTCCTCCTCCAGCTTCTTTCTAAGGAGCCGTTCCTCTTCCGCTGCTCTAATGCACACCTCCTGGAGGTTCCGCGGGTGAACGATGGCTCGGCCGCACGAAATGCTACGAGCAGGTGGATCCCGCTGTCTGGGACCACTGCCCCTCAATTCCTGCCCTTCCAGCTTGCCTGCTTCTCTTCTGCCCCCCCCCCCCCACAGAATACCAGGGTTTGCCAAAGATCATCCGGCTGTTCCTCTACATTTCCGGATCCTGCTTCTTCCTCGGACTGGTCTCCTGCGCAGTGGAGTGAGTGGGAGACGGGGGAGACGGGGAGGGGGATGAATGGGGAAGGGGCTCCCTTCCATGGCACCATGGGGACAAACCCCTCTTGTATAAACCCCAAAACCTTGTCTCCAAACCTTTAAGGTTCAAAGTTTGTAGAATCCTGGTTTGACTTGAGTGTTTAAAGTCGCCGATCCCTGGGACTCAAACAATGCTGGCTGGCTTGTGCTTCAGTGGGTTGTGGGAATATATAGCCCGAGTCTTTTGTGAATCCAAGGATCGCAATCTTAAGCTTAAGGTGGGTGGACTCCAACTCCCAGGATTCCCCAGGCAGCCTGGGGGATTCTGGGAATTGAAGTCCACCCATCTTAAACTTCCTGCGGTC
>NW_028261384.1:141949259-141956759 GCF_051295495.1 Thamnophis sirtalis | reverse complement strand
AGGAAGGAAGAGAGGGAGGGAGAGAGGGAGGGAGGGAGGGAGGGAGGGAGGGAGGGGAGGAAGGAAGGAAGGAAGGAAGGAAGGAAGGAAGGAAGGAAGGAAGGAAGGAAGGAAGGAAAGGAGAATAACAGAATAACAGAGCTGCAAGGGAGCTTGGGGGTCATTTAGTCCAACAGGAAGGAAGGAAGGAAGGAAGGAAGGAAGGAAGGAAGGAAGGAAGGAAGAAAGAAAGAAAGAAAGAAAGAAAGAATAGGAGAATAATAGAACTGGAAGGTACCTTGGAGGTCATCTAGTCCAACAGGAAGGGAGGGAGGGAGGGAAGGAAGGAGGAAGGAAGGAAGGAAGGAAGGAAGGAAGGAAGGAAGGAAGGAAGGAAGGAAGGAAGGAAAGGAGAATAACAGAATAACAGAATAACAGAATATCAGAGCTGCAAGTTTAGTCCAGGAGCTTGGAGATTAACAGGAAGGAAGGAAGGAAGGAAGGAAGGAAGGAAGGAAGGAAGGAAGGAAGGAAAGAAAGAAAGAAAGAAAGAAAGAAAGAAAGAAAGAAAGAAAAAAGAATAGCAAAATAACAGAATAACAGAGTTGGAAGGGACCTTGTAGATCATCTAGTCCAACCCAAGCAGGAGAATTTCCACTGCTAAGTGAGACCCTTGTTGAGTGCCTTCTGCTCCATATTACGACCTTTCCTGGCACAGTCGTGAAGCGAATCACCAACGTTGTTAAGTGAGTAAGTTTGTCGTTAAGCGACTCCGGTTTTTCCCGGCCAGAAGGTCACAACAGGAAGTCACATGACTTTCGGACACCACGACCGTCGTAAATGCGAGTCAGTCGCCAAGCGCCTGCATTCCGATCACCTGAGCATGGGGGAATGCCGCAACGGTCGTTAAGTGTGAAAAAGCTGTTTCAGGGCGGTCGCAAAGGGAGGATTAAATACCTGCATTCAACAGCCATTAAAAGCAGAGATTTTTTATTAAATTGATTCAATCATTTAAATCCTTTTATTTATTACTGATTGATCAAATCCCTGAATTTAAAGTGCCAGGTAATGATTTGCAGGCCAATATTTGGGGAACAAGCCCCCCTCCCCTCACCACTGCAACAGCCATGGGTGGGCTCTCCCCCCTCACAAGACCCCCCCCCAAAGGGGAGGGGCCAGAGATGAGTGGGAGGGGCCCAGTTTGAGAGTCAATCCTCCTCCTCAAACTTTTATGCAAAGCACCACAAAATTGCATTTATGCAAGGAAAAAAAACACACACACAAAGGGCTCCTTCGCCTGAAAGCATCCCAATAGGGGCTTCAACGGGGCAGGGAGGTCAAAAAAGTCAAGATGGCAACCGGAACTGGGCAAGGAAAACCCCACATTGGCCGGGGGGGGGGCAGGTTTCGTGCCCCAAAAGATACAAATGGTGAGTGGGGAGGGCACAGTTGCCAGGTGGCAGGCCGGGCATGGTTGCTATGGGCATGCCCCCTTCCCAGCCCCCCCCCAGCCCCTCCCCAGGCCCCACAGAAGCCCTGCAGCTATAGTCCAGTGCCAGCTGTGTCAATTGGGGAAGGGGCACCTGGCTTTTGGGGGAAGGGCATCTGAGTGCCAGCCTGGGTGGGGAAGGGGGCAGATTTAACATGAACGGAGTTGGGAGGGACCTTAGAGGGCATCTAGTCCAACCCCCCCCAATCTTTGTGGGAAGTGGGGCAGATTTAACATGAACGGAGTTGCAAGGGACCTTAGAGGTCATCTATTCCAACCCGCCCCATCCCCAGTCTGGGTGGCGATTTAACATTGTTGGAAGGGACCTTAGAGGGCATCTAGTCCAACCCCCCAGTCTTTGTGGGAAGTGGGGCAGATTTAACATGAACGGAGTTGGAAGGGACCTTAGAGGTCATCTATTCCAACCCGCCCCATCCCCAGTCTGGGTGGCGATTTAACATTGTTGGAAGGGACCTTAGAGGGCATCTAGTCCAACCCCCCCAGACCTTGTGGGAAGTGGGGCAGATTTAACATGAACGGAGTTGGAAGGGACCTTTGAGGTCATCTATTCCAACCCTCCCCTCCCCAGTCTGGGTGGGGAGGGGGGCAGATTTAACATTGTTGGAAGGGACCTTAGAGGGCATCTAGTCCAATCCCCTATCCCCAGTCCTTGTGGGAAGTGGGCAGATTTAACATGAACAGAGTTGCAAGGGACCTTAGAGGTCATCTAGTCCAACCCTCCCATCCCCAGTCTGGGTGGGGAGGGGGGGCAGATTTAACATTGTTGGAAGGGACCTTAGAGGGCATCTAGTCCAACCCCCTATCCCCAGTCCTTGTGGGAAGTGGGGCAGATTTAACATGAACAGAGTTGCAAGGGACCTTAGAGGTCATCTAGTCCAACCCTTCCCCACCCTCAATCAGGGGTCCCTACCCCAAGAAGCCCCCACGTCCCCAAAACCCCCTCGAGGGAGCAAATCTCCCCAATTCCCTCCCCACGCCCCACCCCATCCCTGACCCAACCTTCTTCCCCTTCCCTACATTCGCGCTCCTGCGTGTCGTGTCTGGAGGGGCGGGGGTTTCTCCCCAGGCGCCCACCCAGCCCTCCCGCATCCCGTCCCCCGGCTTTCCGCAGGCCCCCAAACCCGCGCAGCGCCATCCATCCCCAGCAAGACCCAACCACAAAGAAACGCGCAGCGCAAGAAGACCCGCGCAATCACACACACAAAAAGACACAATCGCGCACAAAAGAACACCCGCCGAGGCAGGTCCGGGGGTCTCCAGGTAGAGATAGAGACCCCCCACGGGAGGGGGAGAAAGGGACCTGGGGGCCAGCGGGGTTTTTCATTTCCCCCCCTCACCTGCGTGGCGCCTCACCTGTCCCGCGCAGGTGGGACGTGGCGGCGGCCCCCGGGCGGGCGCCTCGTCCTGACCCAACCCCGCCTCCGCCTCCTCCCACCTGGCGGCCAGGTAAGGCGCGGGGGAGGCGTGGGGAAGCCGCCCGCCTCCCTTGGCCGCCCGTCCAGGAAGGAAGGAAAGAAGGAAGGAAAGAAGGAAGGAAAGAAAGAAAGAGAAGAAAGCAGCGTCGGCTGCCACAACAAACGGAGCGAAGCTCTCTCCGCGGATCGCAGGTGAGGGGGGGGCAGAGAATCGGGGGGGGCAGAGAAGTCCCCCCAAAAGTTCCGAAAACGGGGGGGTGGTTCCTTTCTCGCTTTCTTCTTCATTGCTTCTTTCTTCCTTTTTTCTTTTTCTTCCTCCCTCCCTTCTTTCCTTCCCTCCTTCCTTTTCTTCCTTCCTTCCTTTTTTCTTTTTCTTCCTCCCCTCCCTGTCTCTCCCTCCCTTCTTTCGTTCATTCCTTCCCTCCCTCCTTCCTTCCCTCCTTTTTTTCTTCCTCCCTCCCTCTCTCCTTCCTTCCTTTTCTTCCTTCCTTCCCTCCTTTTTCTTTTTCTTTTTCTTACTCCCTTCTTTCCCTCCCCTCTTTCTTTCCCTTTCTTCCTTCCTTTTTTTCTTTTTCCTCCTCCCTCCCTCCTTTCTTTCGTTCCTTCCTTCCCTCTCTCTTTCCTTCCTTCCCTTCTTCTTCTTCTTCTTACTCCCTCCCTCTCTCCTTCCTTTTCTTCCTCCCTTCCCTCCTTTTCCTTTTTCTTACTCCCTTCTTTCCCTCCTCCCCTCTTTCTTTCCTTTTCTTCCTTCCTTTTTTTCTTTTTCCTCCTCCCTCCCTCCTTTCTTTCGTTCCTTCCTTCCCTCTTTCCTTCTTTCCCTCCCTTTTCTTCTTCTTACTCCCTCCCTCTCTCCTTCCTTCCTTCTTTCCTTTTCCTATTTCTTTCTCCCTCCATTTGATCTCTACATTTCTTAATTAAGAAATGAAATCTGGCCTGCTCAGCTTCTACGCTGTCTCTCCCACCCCCCCAGAAATTCTGCTCCCCTCCCTCCCTTCCTTCCTTCCTTCCTTCCTTCCTTCCTTCCTTCCTTCCTTCCTTCCTTCCTTCCTTCCTTCCTTCCTTCCTTCCTTCCTCTCCCCTTCTCCTTTTCCACCGCAAGGAAGGATAAACATTTCTTTTTCCACCTCCCCACTTTGGAAGTTTTGCTCACCTGGTGGGGCAGGTAACCCTTAGAAGGGCCAAAGAAAAGCCGTGTTTTGCAAGTGGAAGGAGACATTTCTCCCCCCACCCACCTATTTCCCCCCCCCGCAGGGTTCTTCCGTGGGTGACTCCAGCCTTGGCCCCGTGCCATCCCCCCCCCCCCCCGCAAGGCGCCTTCGGAGTTTGACACACACACACAAACACACACCTTGGCAACAGAACACTCCTTTAATTTTCCCTCTTCTGGGTTGGTAATATTTTGCTCTTCTCTGCCCCAATTCGGCCTGGGGCGGGGGGGGAAACAGACGCACCCATTTTGCAGATGGGGGCAACCGAGGCAACGAAGACGACCTAGAAATGGGGGGGGGTGTTTCCCAAATGGATCCCGGGGATCCATTTGGATCATCGGCGGCTGACGAGGTCAAAGATCCCTTCGAAGCGCTCCTCCCCGCCCTGAAAAAAACTCAACACAATTCGGCTTAGGAGGCAGACCGTAGAGTCCTCAACGGCTGGCCTCCTAGACAGGCCGTCTCGATTTACGGCAACTCGCTTAGTGACGGTTCGAAGTCACCACGGCGCCGGGAGGGGTGGAAATGGATTGGCGGCCTGCTTTTTCACACCGTTGCGGCATCTCATTGCGGGGTTAAAATTCAGGCGCTTGGCATCTAACCTGCATTTACGACGGTCGCAGTGGCCCCCGGGGGCTCACACACGATCCCCCTTTGGCGACCGTCCACGGGGGAAGAAGCAGGATTCGCTTAGTAACGCCGTTGCTAACTTCACCCCTGCAGTGGTTCCATTAACGACGCTGCCAATGGGGCAAAATTCAACGTCGCCACTGTCTCGCTTTGTAAACGGAGGCTTTGGGCGCTCAGTTGGGGTCGTAGGTCGAGGACTATAGTCCAAGCCTTTGCTCAATACCCTTTTGGTCAAAAGGTTCTCCAGTCTGGTTATTTTTTTTCCTTTCAAAACCTCCAGGGCTGGAACAACTTCTGGTGGCAAGGAGTTCCCCTGGTTAATTCAATTAATCATTCTACAATTTAAAAAAATATCATGCTTATTCAAAAAGTTGCCTGGAATTGAACACGTGGAAAGGAGAGAGTTATTCTGTATAGACAGTCCTCGGCTTACGGCCACAATTGAGAGACCCAACGTTTCTATTGCTAAGTTAATTTTGTCTTGTTTTACGACCTTTCTTGCCACGGCCGTTAAGTGAATCGCTGCCATTGTTGAGTGAGTAACCCGGTTGTTAAGTGAATCTGGCTTCCCCCTGGATTGTCAGACGGTCACAAAAGGAGACCGTCATAAATGTGAGTCAGTGTCTGAATTTTGATCGCAGTCCTGGGTCCCTTTTTCAGTGTCGTCGTAACTTTGAATGGTCAGTAAGTGAACTGTTGTAAGTCGAGGACCCCTTGTATAGGCGCAGCCCAAAAAAAAATCAGGAATCGGCAGCCAGCCAGCCAAAGTTGTGCTCCTAGGCAGAAAAGGTCCTCGTTTTACGACGAAAATTGGGACCCGAATTTTCATTCTTCGCCAAGTTGGTTATTAAGTGACTTGCCTCCAATTTTACGTCCATTTTTGCCAGGGTCGTTAAGCAAAGCACAACACAGGCACACGGTTGTAAAGCGAATCACTGTTAAGTGAGTCACACGGTCGTTAAACAAATCCGGTGTGTCCCCCCCATCCCCCACCCCATGGACCTGGCTTGTCAGAAGGTCTCAAAAGGGGATCACGTGACCGTCGTAAGTACGAGTCGGTTGCCCCCCCCCCCCGGTCCAAATTTTGATCGCACGGTTTTAGGGAAACGATGATGACCGTTGTAAAGGCAAGGACTGGCTGTAAGTCGCTTTCTCCGGGGCCGTCGAAAACTTCGGTCGCTCAGTGGATGGCCGTAAGTCGAGGACGCGGTGGCAAGAATTCTCTTTTCGTGTCCAATTTGAAACACCCCTTGCCCAGTTTTTAAATTGAAACTTAAATGTAAACATTTTAAATGTTTTTGGGATTTTAATGCTCTCTTTTTTGGGGTGCAGCATTTCTGGGAGGGAGCGGGGCCTTCCTTGCGAGAAATAAATAATTTTATTATTGAATAGAATTCAATAAAAGAAATTAAATGTGTGGAGACAAGAGGCAAAACCACCATCTTAAAACATGCCAGCTGGGGGATTCTGGGAGTTGAAGTCCAGATATATGAAAGCATACCAGCTGGGGAATTCTGGGAGTTGAAGTTTAAGTATATTAAACAATGGTGGCTGGGGAATTCTGGGAGTTCAAGTCCAGATATATTTAAAGCTTGCTTGCTGGGGAATTCTGGGAGTTGAAGTCTAAATATATTCAACAAATATATTAAATATATTAAACAATGGTGGCTGGGGAATTCTGGGAATTGGAGTCCAGATATATTTAAAGCCTGCTTGCTGGGAATTCTGGGAGTTGAAGTCTAAATATATTAAACAATGGTGGCTGGAGAATTCTGGGAATTGGAGTCCAGATATATTAAAGCCTGCTTGCTGGAGCATTCTGGGAGTTGAAGTTTAAGTATATTAAACAATGGTGGCTGGGGAATTCTGGGAATTGGAGCCCAGATATATTAAAGCCTGCTTGCTGGGGAATTCTGGGAGTCGAAGTCCAGATATATTAAAGCAGGGTGGCTGGGGAATTCTGGGAGGCTCTCCTCCCCCCCCCCCCAAGAGAATATCTGCAGCTCCAATTCTGGGAGCCGAAGTCTCTGATCTTGAGTGGGTCTTGAATGAAGTTGGACTACATGTCCTTGAGGGAGCCCCAGCTCTGATTCTCTGATGCGGATTACAGGAAATAAATGAAAGAGTTTTAGAGTTTTATTTCATTTGTATGCCGCCCTTTTCCCTAAGGGGACTCAAAAAGGCCCTGGCATCCAGGGGGTCCCTGTGGGAGGTGGGGGGGGGGTGTCTTATGCCTCCGGCCTCTTCTGCAGAACCAAATCATCCTCAGTGGGGTGGGGGTGTTGACCCATTAGCGGGATTAAATTCCTTTTCATTTGCAAACCTGCAGAGACCCCCCCCTCCCCACTTTCTGTGGCAATTTCCGGCAAAGCGGCAGTTGAGGGGAGGGGGCAGAGGAATAGGAGAGGGCAGGGGGGGGGGAGTTACCCACTTAGCTTGGGCTAAGGACCCCTGTCAGGGGGGGGGGTGTATGCAAGGGGGTGCTGAGGGGGAGAGGGGCGATGGGCCAGTGCCAGGTCTATCAGGAGAAAGACCCCCACCCCCACCCCTCTGGGGACAGCCCCCTCCTCATTCCTGCTGTACCCAATCTTGGCAAGAGAAATGGGGTTCTTTTAGCCCTGTGGGGAGAGAGGTGGGGCAGCCTTCGTCCCCCCCCCCCCTCATGACAGCTGCTTTTCATACAGGGGCTCAAGGCGGGGTGGGGGACCTCTGGCAGCCCCTTCCCCTGATCCTCACTGCAAAGACAGCCAAGCCCCTT
>NW_028261384.1:141941759-141944259 GCF_051295495.1 Thamnophis sirtalis | reverse complement strand
ATAGAATAGAGAATTAGAATAGAATAGGGAATATAACAGGAATAGAATAGAATACAGAATATAAATATAGAATGCAGAATACACAGAATATAATACATATATATTATATATTATATAATATATAGAGAATAGAATAGAAAATAAAATACAGAACAGAATAGGACATAGAATACAGAAAATGCAAAATACAGAGAATAGTATAGAGAACACAACACAAAACTATTTAGCCAAGTTAGGTTACCCACACAAGGAATTTGTCTCTGCTTGCCGTGGATCTGCCAAACCGCAGAGAAAGTCGTCATATTAGTTTTCACTTGTCCAATCTTTGGGCAGACCACAGATCTACTAAAAAAGAGAGAGAGAGAGAGAGAGAAAAAGATCACTCTAGCCAGTGAGCCCAGCTGCAGGCCTAGCAGGAGAAGTCTGGAAACTTGATCAAAATCAGTTCACCTGATCTGGGCAACAGATTCTCCGTTCACTTTTGAGCGCCGCTCCCGCGAATGTGGCTGGTGCTTTCACCCCCCCTAATGTGAGGCTTGTCTATTTCTGCCCCCACCCCCCCAGTAGCCCCCCACCCCACCCCCGCCCCCCTGATGGCGCCAGACGACGGGACCGAATGGCTGCTGCAGCTGCTGAGCGAAATCCAACTGGAGCAGTTTTACACCCGGATCCGGGATGAGCTTCACGTCACCCGGCCCGGCCATTTCGACTACGTCAAGCCCCTCGACCTGGACCGCATCGGCATGGGGCGCCCAGGTGAGGCCGGGCGCGCGGGGTCGTGGGTAGTGGCCGGTAATTCTGCTCAGAGCTGAGACTTCCCAAGTTTCTAGTCCTCATGAGGTGCCGGGTACAAAAGGAGGATAAGAATTCAAAATTGGGCCCATGTTAAAATAAAGAAATATATACCAGTAGTCCTCAACTTAGGGCCCCCATTTATGTTGCCAACGGGGCGGTTGTTAAGTGAGTTTTTGCCCCGTTTGATGAGCTTTCTGGCTACCGTCGTTAAGCGAGTCACTGCAGGGGGTTAAGCTAGTCACGCGGTTGTTCGGTGAATCCGGCTTCCCCGTGGACAGTCCCAAAAGGGGATCGCGTGACCCCAGGACGCTGCAATGGTCATAAATACGAGTCAGTTGCCAAGCATCCAAATTTTGCAAAGGTCATGTGTGAAAAGAGGTCATAGATAGATAGATAGATAGATAGATAGACAGACAGACAGACAGATAATAATAAGAGAGAGAGGGAGAGGAATAGATGATAGATAGATAGATAGATAGATAGATAGATAGAGAAAGACAGAGATAATAATAATAGATAGATAGATAGATAGAGAGAGAGAGAGAGAGAGAGGAATACATGATAGATAGACAGATGATAGATAGATAAATAGATAGATAGATAGATAGATAGATAGATAGATAGATAGATAGAAATAGATGATAGACAGACAGAGAGAGACAGAAATACAGACAGATAATAGAGAGAGAAGGAGAGAGGGGGAGGGAGGGAAGGAGGGAGAGAGAGGGAGAGAGGTAGGCATAGATGATAGACAGACAGATGATAGATAGATAGATAGATAGATAGATAGATAGATAGATAGATAGATAGATAGATAGATAGATAGATAGGAGTAGATGATAGACAGGGAGACAGAAAGGCAGACAGATAATAGATAGATAGATAGATAGATAGATAGATAGATAGATAGATAGATAGATAGATAGATAGATAGATAGATAGAAAGAAAGAAAGAAAGAAAGAAAGAAAGAAAGAAAGAAAGAAAGAAAAGCTCACCCTTTTCAGTGCCATTGTAAACTCTGAATGGCCGCTTAACGGTGGCAAGTCGAAGGATGCCTGTAACGGAAGAGCCTGCTCAGAGGTGCCGTCTCTCCCAAGTTTCCAGTCCTCATGAGCACCAGAGAGAAAAAGCTGGGGAAGGTGCCTGGATGATACAATGGCTCAAAAGGGACAAATGTCTATTTATATGGGATATATAAAGTCTCCCCTTTCTGATAACTGCTTATCAAGGGGATAAAAATAGCATTTCTCCCCCCCCCTCCCCTCCCCTTCATTTGGCCCCTTTTAAGAACTTGTGGACTTCAACTCCCAGAATTCCTCAGCCAGCAAAGATTTATCCAGAATTCAGCCTGGACCGGACAAGAAGAAATATAAATAGACAGCTTTATCATGTTTCCACCCCCCCCTCCCCATCGTTTCTTAATCATAGATGGTGGGAATACGGTAGCAGATGTAATATATCTTCACTTCACAGCAAAATGGCTGCCGGAGGGATTCTGGGAATTGTAGTCCACGAGTCTTAAAGGGGCCACATTTGGCCTATAGAAAGGCATTATTACATGGGAATCATTTCCAAGAGATCACGAAGCCCCCCCATCACCCCTTAAAGTCGCCCATCGAGGCAAAGGGGTCTTACCTGCAACCGTGACTCGGGTTCGAATTCGCCCCCCCCCCCCCCCCCCGGACTGAGGCATCATCCCGGTTT
>NW_028261384.1:141907709-141941559 GCF_051295495.1 Thamnophis sirtalis | reverse complement strand
GAAAGAAAGCTAGCTCACCTTTTTCAGTGCCATTGTAAACTCTGAATGGCCGCTTAACGGTGGCAAGTCGAAGGATGCCTGTAACGGAAGAGCCTGCTCAGAGGTGCCACCTCTCCCAAGTTTCCAGTCCTCATGAGCACCAGAGAGAAAAAGCTGGGGAAGGTTCCTGGATGATACAATGACTCAAAAGGGACAAATGTCTATTTATATGGGATATATAAAGGTCTCCCCTTTCTGATAACTGCTTATGAAGGGGATAAAAATAGCATTTCTCCCCCCCCTCCCCTCCCCTTCCTTTGGCCCCTTTTAAGAACTTGTGGACTTCAACTCCCAGAATTCCTCAGCCAGCAAAGATTTATCCAGAATTCAGCCTGGACGGGACAAGAAGAAATATAAATAGACAGCTTTATCATTTCCCCCCCCCTCCCCATCGTTTCTTAATCATAGATGGTGGGAATACGGTAGCAGATGTAATATATCTTCACTTCAGCAAAATGGCTGCCGGAGGGATTCTGGGAATTGTAGTCCACAAGTCTTAAAGGGCCCACATTTGGCCTATAGAAAGGAACATTATATGGGAATCATTTCCAAGAGATCACGAAGCCCCCCATCACCCCTTAAGTCACCCATCGAGGCAAAGGGGTCTTACCTGCAACCATGACTCGGGTTCGAATTCGGTTCCCCCCCCCCACCGGACTGAGGCATCGTCCCGGTTTTATCTTCCAGGTCAACGGCGGCTCGAAGATGCCTTGAAACGGCGGAAGGGTCAAAGCCAGCGTCCCAAGTCCTGGGTCTATAAGGTGAGTGCTGGGACCCCCCCCCCTCGAAGGGACACGCCGAGAGGGGGGGATTCACAAAATACGCCCCCCCCCTGGGGATTTCTGCAGCCCTGGGAATCCAGCTGTTTTCCTGGGGTGGATTTGGAGAGGTGGGTTTATTTGGGGAGGGGGCGGAGGTGATACCACCACTGGACGAGAGAGGGGAGAATCTTTGTAGCTTGGGGGTTGAACTGTGGGGTCCTGGGTGGGTTTATTGTAGACGTTTTATGACCCACGTAGGGAACCTCATCAGTGCTAGAAGGAAGAGGGGGTTGTGGAGAGGAGGAGGAGGAGGAGGAGGAGGAGGAGGAGGAAGAAGAGGAGGAGAAGAGAGGAGGAGGAGGAGAGAGGAAGAGGAGGAGGAGAAGGGAGGAGGAGAAGGGAGGAGGAGGAGGAGAGAGGAAGAGGAGGAGAAGGGAGGAGGAGGAGGAGAGAGGAGGAGGAGGAGGAGGAGGAGGAGAGAGGAGGAGGAGGAGAGAGGAAGAGGAGGAAGGAGAAGGGAGGAGGAGGAGGAGAGAGGAAGAGGAGGAAGGAGAAGGGAGGAGGAGGAGGAGAGAGGAAGAGGAAGGAGAAGGGAGGAGGAGGAGGAGAGAGGAAGAGGAGGAGAAGGGAGGAGGAGGAGGAGAGAGGAGGAGGAGAGAGGAAGAGGAGGAAGGAGAAGGGAGGAGGAGGAGGAGAGAGGAAGAGGAGGAGGAGAAGGGAGGAGGAGGAGGAGAGAGGAAGAGGAGGAGGAGAAGGGAGGAGGAGAAGGGAGGAGGAGGAGGAGAGAGGAAGAGGAGGAAGGAGAAGGGAGGAGGAGGAGGAGAGAGAAAGAGGAGGAAGGAGAAGGGAGGAGGAGGAGGAGAGAGGAAGAGGAGGAGAAGGGAGGAGGAGGAGGAGAGAGGAAGAGGAGGAGAAGGGAGGAGGAGGAGGAGAGAGGAGGAGGAGAGAGGAGGAGGAGGAAGGAGAAGGGAGGAGGAGGAGGAGAGAGGAAGAGGAGGAAGGAGAAGGGAGGAGGAGGAGGAGAGAGGAAGAGGAGGAGAAGGGAGGAGGAGGAGGAGAGAGGAAGAGGAGGAGAAGGGAGGAGGAGGAGGAGAGAGGAGGAGGAGAGAGGAAGAGGAGGAAGGAGAAGGGAGGAGGAGGAGGAGAGAGGAAGAGGAGGAAGGAGAAGGGAGGAGGAGGAGGAGAGAGGAAGAGGAGGAAGGAGAAGGGAGGAGGAGGAGGAGAGAGGAAGAGGAGGAGAAGGGAGGAGGAGGAGGAGAGAGGAGGAGGAGAGAGGAAGAGGAGGAAGGAGAAGGGAGGAGGAGGAGGAGAGAGGAAGAGGAGGAGGAGAAGGGAGGAGGAGGAGGAGGAGGAGGAGGAGAACAGCTATGGGGTCCTAGGTGGTCTCTTAGCCTGGCTATTTTCTTGCAAACCTTTCATGACCCAACTATGGAACAACCCCAGTGCTACAAAAACACCCACCCACCCCTTTCCCCTTCCAGCACTGATGCTGTTCTCTACTCGGGTCACGAGACGTCCGCGGGGAAAACAACCCCCTCTCTGCCAGCCCAGACAACCCCCTGCCCCTCCCTCCCACCCACCCATCCCCTGTTGCACAACTGACGCGACCCCTGGCATTTGAGCCGTGACCTCATGGCTTCGCCACGCCCCGCACGGGATGCCGGCAGCAGACGCGGCAACTGGCGTGTCCCTCCTTGCCTCCGAGACCTTCCGCCAACTGTCGCCCGGCTGCCCCTCGAGGGCACCCGAACACGCCGAGCTGGCTGCCCTTGCCCGCTCGGCGACGGAAATATGCCCTTCCTGGCATACGGCGGTTTGGGTGGGAGGAAGTTTAGAACGTGCTAATTAAACGTTGGTGTGTTATTGTTGTTTTTTTGTGTGGTTTGTAACAGCAGGTTGCTTTATAGCCAGCCAGATGTTCGGGCTGGCCCTTTAGATCCACCTCTGGATTCCTCCCCAGAGCTCCTAAGAGAGGCAGATGTGCGTCTTTGATGTGTTAAATGAAGGGCCTCGTTGTGGGAGGGAAGCAGTATTTTTATTTATGACAGTCGGTGGTTTTCCAAGTCAGACAGATGTTCGGATTTTATTATATTTTTGTCCCCGTCTCCGGCCCTTCCCAAACCCCCCCTGAGATAGGCAGATGTGGCTGTTGGGTGGTGTCGAGGAGGAAGGGACGCTCTGTTATTAAAGTTGGTCGCAAAGTTAGCCAGATGTGGAGACTGGCTTTTATTATATTTTTATTCCCTTCTCCAGTCTTTCTCAACCACCCTTAAGATAGGCAGATGTGGCTGTTTCGTGGTGTTAAGAGTGGAAATGATATTATTATGCTTGGTGGCAATGCCAGCCAGATGTTCAAACTGGATCCGGCCCGTTTACCAACCTTCCCAAACCCTTAAGATAGGCAGATGTGGCTGTTTCGTGGTGTTAAGAGTGGAAACGATATTATTACGGTTGGTGGCAAAAGCCAGCCAGATGTTCAAACTGGATCCGGCCCGTTTACCAACCTTCCCAAACCCCTAAGATAGGCAGATGTGGCTGTTTCGTGGTGTTAAGAGTGGAAACGATATTATTACGGTTGGTGGCAAAAGCCAGCCAGATGTTCAAACTGGATCCGGCCCGTTTACCAACCTTCCCAAACCCCTAAGATAGGCAGATGTGGCTGTTTCGTGGTGTTAAGAGTGGAAACGATATTATTACGGTTGGTGGCAAAAGCCAGCCAGATGTTCAAACTGGATCCGGCCCGTTTACCAACCTTCCCAAACCCCTAAGATAGGCAGATGTGGCTGTTTCGTGGTGTTAAGAGTGGAAACGACATTATTACGATTGGTGGCAAGGCCAGCCAGATGTTCAAACTGGATCCGGCCCGTTTACCAACCTTCACAAACCCCTAAGATAGGCAGATGTGGCTGTTTCGTGGTGTTAAGAGTGGAAACGACATTATTACGATTGGTGGCAAGGCCAGCCAGATGTTCAAACTGGATTCGGCCTGTTTACCAACCTTCACAAACCCCTAAGATAGGCAGATGTGGCTGTTTCGTGGTGTTAAGAGTGGAAACGATATTATTACGGTTGGTGGCAAAAGCCAGCCAGATGTTCAAACTGGATCCGGCCCGTTTACCAACCTTCCCAAACCCCTAAGATAGGCAGATGTGGCTGTTGGGTGGTGTTAAGAAGGGAAGCCATTTATCCCTGCGGTGGGTTGCGCAATCAGCCAGATGTTGAGCCTGGATTTGGGCTATTTTAAAAATCCACTTGCTCCCCCTTTTCGGCAAAACCGCGCCACTCGTTTGCTTAACAACCGTGATGTTTTGCTTAACGACCGTGGAGGGGTTTTTTTCACTTTATGGCTGCGGCGTTCGCATAACGACAGCCGCCCGAAACATCGTGAGATCACGCGAACGATCTCTTTTACGACCGTTAGGATTGACGACCGTGAAGGGACAGGCTCCGTGACGGTCACAACTCGAGGACGCTCTGTGTTGTGATTTCGACTCTGTTAGTGACGTCTTCCTGCCTCTCCTCAGCGGCCCCCAGTTGTCGTGATTTGGGCATTTAGAGCACCTGTATTCTCCCGCGGGCAGCTGCTTCGTGGCATCGTGATGGGCACTGATGCCATTTCTCTCTCTTTCTTTGCCCCCGCCAGATGTTCACAGGGGTTCGGAGCCCCGAAAGCGAAGAGACCCCCAACTCCCAGCCCCCGGACCCTCCCCGGCTGGACACGGACGCCTCCCTCAAATGTCTGATCAGCGAGTGGGACCTCCGTATCTGCGAGCGGCTGGGTGACGGATGCTTTGGGGTGGTACATCGCGCCGAGTGGCACGCGCCCGGCGGCGCCTTGGTAAGCACCTGGCCTTTTGGCCCATCTGCTGCCAAGCTCTCTCGGCCTGCGCCTGGCCGAACTAGGCGCCCGTGTCGTTACAGGCACTCCTCGACTTACAATGGTTCACTTAGTGGCCATTCGAAGTCACTGATAAGTGACTTACGACCGTTTTTCACACTTACGACCGTGGCAAGCAACCCTATGAGCAAAATTCAGACGGTTGGCCACTAATTCCTCATTATGACCTTCATGGGGGGATCTGGATTCACTTAACGACCGTGCGAGTCGTTTCACCGTTGCCGTGATTCCCTTAACAACCGAAGGAAGGTCGTAAAAGAAGGGGGAAATTTCGCTTCCCAAATGTCTCACTTAGCATCGGAAATGTGGGCCTCCGTTGCCGTCGTAAGTCGAGGAGCGTCTGTAAAATGCGAACGGGTCCAACTTGGCCGAAGAGACGGTCCGTTGCCACTGTTCCCATTACCGTCCGTCTCTGGCTTGCGACCGTTCAAACCGACAGTGGCAAGGCGAGGGATTTACGACTCATCCTCAGACTTACGACCCTCGATGCATTAGCCACCGTTCGGCGACCAAAATCCAGGCGCTTGGCAGCCGGCACGTGTCTACGACGGTTTGCTTGAAGCTGGGTTTGTTTAACGACCACGTGGCTCACTTAACAACGGCAGTGATTCTCTGAACTGCCGTATGGAGCCAAATGGTCAAACTGAGCGAGACGCTCTTAATAACCGTCCGGCTCGGCAATGGAAATTCCCCTTTTCAGCTGCGGTCGTAAAGTCGAGGACTGCCTGTCCTGGGTGGGCAGGGGGAGGGGGAAGCTGCAGGGAGCATGTTCTGTGTCCCAGCCCCTCCTAGTCCCCCCCCCCAGGAGAAGGGCCTTCTCTCTATTTCCCAAAGGCTTCCGCAGATCAGAACAGCCAGGAATATCGGGAGAAGGAAAGGGCACCACCAGGTGATCCAATGCTGAGCCATTGATGGCTTTTAAAGAAAACCAGGGTCCAAATCGGCAACAGGCGGCCAACGGAGATCTCTCAGCCCACCAGAATCTCCAGATTCCGGGTTCTTGTGCCGCAGTCGTATTTCGCACCCGTTTGCCCTTTCTAGAACTTTCCCCATAGAAAGGGGAAAGGACACCAAGAGGTGTTCCCTTAATTTAATTTAATTTAATTTAACTCTGGCATCCCCGAGATGGGTCTCGTCCAACCGTCTTTTTGCCTCCTCCCAGATCCCGGTGGCCGCCAAGACGCTGCGTTCCGACGTCTCCTCCGACCCGGGGGCCCTGATTGACTTCCTCAATGAGGTCAACGCCATGTGCTGCCTGGATCACCCCCATCTCCTCCGCCTCCACGGCGTGGTGCTCACCCAGCCCCTCAAGATGGTAAGAGGGACCTGCACCCCCCCCCAACGACTCGCCTGCAGAGGTTGGGGGGGGCAGGATCTCCTTGCTTGAGCAGGGGGGTTGGGCTAGATGACCTCCAGGGTCCCTTCCAACTCTGCTATTCTGTTATTCTGGGGTTGGACTAGATGGCCTCTAAGGTCCCTTCCAATGTTATTCTGAGGAAAGGGGTTGGGCTAGATGGCCACCAAGGTCCCTTCCATCTCTGCTATTCTGTTATTCTGAGCAGGGGGGCTGGGCTAGATGACCTCCAGGGTCCCTTCCAACTCTGCTATTCTGTTATTCTGGGGTTGGACTAGATGGCCTCTAAGGTCCCTTCCAACGTTATTCTGAGGAAGGGGTTGGGCTAGATGGCCACCAAGGTCCCTTCCATCTCTGCTATTCTGTTATTCTGAGCAGGGGGGGTTGGGCTAGATGACCTCCAGGGTCCCTTCCAACTCTGCTATTCTGTTATTCTGGGGTTGGACTAGATGGCCTCTAAGGTCCCTTCCAATGATATTCTGAGGAAGGGGTTGGGCTAGATGGCCACCAAGGTCCCTTCCATCTCTGCTATTCTGTTATTCTGAGCAGGGGGGCTGGGCTAGATGACCTCCAGGGTCCCTGCCAACTCTGCCATTCTGTCATTCTGGGGTTGGACTAGATGGCCTCTAAGGTCCCTTCCAATGTTATTCCGAGGAAGGGGTTGGGCTAGATGGCCACCAAGGTCCCTTCCATCTCTGCTATTCTGTTATTCTGAGCAGGGGGGCTGGGCTAGATGACCTCCAGGGTCCCTTCCAACTCTGCCATTCTGTCATTCTGGGGTTGGACTAGATGGCCTCTAAGGCCCCTTCCAATGATATTCTGAGGAAGGGGTTGGGCTAGATGGCCACCAAGGTCCCTTCCAACTCTGCTATTCTGTTATTCTGAGCAGGGGGGGTTGGGCTAGATGACCACCAGGGTCCCTTCCAACTCTAATTATTCGGTAAGGGTCTCCTCCTTGAGCAGGGGGCTGGACTAGATGACCTATAAGGCCCCTCCCAACTCTATTATTCTGTTATTCTGAGCAGGGGTTGGGCTAGATGACCTCCAGGATCCCTTCCAACTTTTGTTATTCTGTTATTCTGAGCAGGGAGCTGGACTAGATGACCTCCAGTGTACCTTCCAACCCTGTTATTCTGTTATTCTGAGCAGGGGGCTGGACTAGATGACCTATAAGGCCCCTTCCAACTCTATTATTCTGTTATTCTGAGCAGGGGTTGGGCTAGGTGACCTCCAGGATCCCTTCCAACTTTTGTTATTCTGTTATTCTGAGCAGGGGGCTGGACTAGATGACCTATAAGGCCCCTTCCAACTCTATTATTCTGTTATTCTTAGCAGGGGTTGGGCTAGATGACCTCTGGGATCCCTTCCAACTTTTGTTATTCTATTATTCTGAGCAGGGGGTTGGACTAGATGACCTCCAGGGTCCCTTCCAACTCTATTATTCTGTTATTCTGAGCAGGGGTTGGGCTAGATGACCTCCAGGGTCCCTTCCAACTTTTGTTATTCTGTTATTCTGAGCAGGGGGTTGGACTAGATGACCTCTGAGGTCCCCTCCAACTCTATTATTCTGTTATTCTGAGCAGGGGTTGGGCTAGATGACCTCCAGGGTCCCTTCCAACTTTTGTTATTCTGTTACTCTGAGCAGGGGGCTGGACTAGATGACCTATAAGGCCCCTTCCCACTCTGCTATTCTGAGCAGGGGCTGGACTAGATGACCTCCAAGGCCCCTTCCCACTCTGCTATTCTGTTATTATGAGCAGGGGTTGGGCTAGATGACCTCCAAGGCCCCTTCCAACTCTGCTATTCTGTTATTCTGAGCGGGGGGCTGGACTAGATGACCTCCAGTGTACCTTCCAACTCCTGTTATTCGGTTAAATTCTCCCGAGCGGCTGCTGGTGGTGGTTGAAGATCAGGAAGGCCCGAAAGATCTGCCGAGTTAATTTGCAGGTTCCGAAGACGGGGATGATGGGCTCGTGGGAGCCACGGTTGAGCCCTTTCTCTTGGCAGGTCACGGAATTGGCCACGCTGGGCTCGCTCTACGACCGGCTCCAGCCGCCCTTCCCACTGCACCAGCTCTGGAGGTATGCCGCGCAAGTCGCCGCGGCTATGGCTTACCTGGAGTCCAAGCTCTTCGTCCACCGGGATCTGGCTGCCCGCAACATCCTCCTCGTCTCCGAGGACCACGTCAAGATCGGCGACTTCGGCCTGATGCGCCCGCTCTCCAGCAAGACCGACCGCTACGTCATGTCCGCCCACCGGCGCATACCGTTCGCCTGGTAAGGCTCCCCGAAGCGGGGGGGGGAGGGTTTAACCGCCTCTTTCCCCCCCGTCTCCTCAGCGGTCATGAGGACTAGCGCCTTGCCGTGTGCTGTCGAGACCTGAACGAAGGAATGCGCCTCGTCAGGATTTAAGGAAGGGATCTGAGGTGAAATTTGGAGAAATGCTCCGATCGTCCTCTCGCTGACCCCTTTGGCGAATCGTGGTTTGTTTGTGCTTAAGATCGAATCTCGGCTTGCAAATTTCCTTCTGATCTATATATTTCGAGCTGTACGAAGGATTGGTGCTTTAGGCAAGCAGTCCTCGATTTACGACCACAGTTGAGCCCGAAAGTTATGTTGCGATACTTGTACTTCCTTAGTGAAGTGAGGGGAAGTGAGGGGAACCGAATGTCAACCCCTAAAGTTACCAGGATGAGGAAAGGGGGGGGGGGGAAGCGCATTCCATGCATAGTTTCGGCTAGAGTTGAATCTCAGATTACCGCAGCAGCATTGGGCCCCCCGTTTTGGTCATAAGTCGAGGACTGGCTGTATCATCCTGATGGCGCCATTTTGAATTTTGTTTTTTTGCGCTTTGCCCATTTTATTTGGCCTCGGCACCGTTAAACCCCCCCCCCTTCTGCCCTCCCCAGGTAAGCTGGGGGTGGGGGCATCCCTCCAAAGCCCACCAGGTGAATGACCCCCCCCCCTTTGCTGCCCCTCCAGGTGCGCCCCCGAGAGTCTGCGCCTGGGCATCTTCACCAGCGCCTCGGACGTCTGGATGTTCGGCGTGACCCTCTGGGAGATGTTTTCGTACTGCGAGGAGCCCTGGGTGGGCTTGTCGGGCAGGCAGGTGAGGAGGAGAGGGGAGGGGGCTCTTCCCTCAAACTAGGCGCTCCCACCTAGAGCCCAGCGCCCGTCGCGGGGGGGGGATGCTGGGAAACGTAGCGTGAGGCCTCAATCGACCCACGGAACAGAAGCTGCCTTCGGGAGGGGTGGGGGCTTCACCCCTGGGGGCTTCTTCCCCAATTGGTCAGAAATGGGGGAGGGCCTCCTGCTTGGGTGGGAGGGGGTCAGACTAGATGATCTCCAGGGTCCCTTCCAGCTCTGCTCATCTGCACTCTGGTGGTCGTAGGGCCAGGCAGCTGCGGGGGGCCGGAATGGCTCAGAGGCTGCGTGCTTTCCGATAGGGGGCTGAGGGGAGCGGAGAGGCTTTGCCAGGGAGGGCAAAAAAGTCAAGATGGCGGCCAGGCAAGGGGGCATTCAAAATGTGTGGGTTTTTTTTTTCCCCCATGGATAAAAATGGGCAAAGGTTTGATGACCTAGAGGCAGTTTGGTTCATGGATTGAGGCGTCAGGCTAGAGACCAGGAGACTGGGAGTTCTAGCCCCACCCTTAGGCATGTAAGCAGTTGGGGGACTTCAGACCAATCACTGGGAGACCGTGAGTTCTAGTGCCACCTTAGGCATAAAAGGGACTGGGTGACTTGGGGCCAAGTACCAGGAGACGGTGAATTATAGTCCTATGTTAGGCATGTAAGCGACTGGGTGACTTTAATCCAACCACTAGGGGACTGGGAGTTCTAGTCCCACCTTAGCTGTGAAAGCTGGCTGGGTGACTTTAGTCCAACCACCAGGAGACTGGGAGTTCTAGTCTCACCACTGGCATAAAAGGGACCGGGTGACTTTGGGCCAAGTACCAGGAGACAGTGAATTATAGTCCTATGTTAGGCATGTAAGCGACTGGGTGACTTTAGTCCAACCACTAGGGGACTGGGAGTTCTAGTCCCACCTTAGGCATGAAAGCTGGCTGGGTGACCAACCACCAGGGGACTGGGAATTCTAGTCCCACCTTAGGCGTGAAAGCTGGCTGGGTGACCAACCACCAGGGGACTGGGAATTCTAGTCCCACCTTAGGCGTGAAAGCCAGCTGGGTGACTTTAGTCTAACCACCAGAGGACTGGGAGTTCTAGTCCCACCTTGGGCGTGAAAGCTGGCTGGGTGACCAACCCCCAGGGGAGTGGGAATTCTAGTCCCACCTTAGGTGTGAAAGCTGGCTGGGTGA
Source organism: Thamnophis sirtalis (assembly GCF_051295495.1). Taxonomy (NCBI): domain Eukaryota; kingdom Metazoa; phylum Chordata; class Lepidosauria; order Squamata; family Natricidae; genus Thamnophis; species Thamnophis sirtalis. The sequence goes on along the minus strand of NW_028261384.1, from coordinate 141,931,189 downwards.
CTTTAGTACAACCACCAGGGGACTGGGAGTTCTAGTCCCACCTTAGGCGTGAAAGCTGGCTGGGTGACCAACCACCAGGAGACTGGGAATTCTAGTCCCACCTTAGCCGTGAAAGCTGCCTGGGTGACTTCAGTCCAACCACCAGGAGACTGGGAGTTCTAGTCCCACCTTAGGCATGAAAGCCAGCTGGGTGACTTTAGCCCAACCACCAGGAGACTGGGAGTTCTAGTCCCACCTTAGGTGTGAAAGCCGGCTGGGTGACTTCGGGCCACTCACCAGGAGACGGGGAGTTCTAGTCCCACCTTAGGCCTGAAAGCCACCTGAACGACGGTGGGCCAATCTCTAGGAGACGGGGAGTTCTAGCGCGTGAAAGCTGGGTGACTTTGGGCTGGTCCCTCCCTCAGCCCAACCCACCCCGCAGGGTTGTTGTGGAGGGGGGAGGGAAATAGGCAAAGGGAGGAATATCCGGCATCTCCTGATTATCAAAATAACGAAGACAGCATACATTATTTTATTTTTTCCAAAATTAAAAAATGGACTCGGATGCAGAGCGTTTTTTTCTGCGCCTAACCTTTGTTTCCCCTTCCTGACACCCGTCCCTCAACACAGATCATGATCAAGATTGACCGCGAAGGAGGGCGCTTAGAAAGGACGGAGGATTGCCCCCGGAGCATCTACGCCCTGGCGCTGAAATGCTGGGCTCACAACCCGGAAGAGAGGCCCAAATTCCGGGAAATCATCCACCTGTTGCAGGAGGTGAGAGGAAAACGCTTGGGTTCACACAACACCTGGGGTGGGTCAGGGCTGGCGGGGGGTTGGTGGGGAGGAGAGAAGAAGGCCATCGTGGTGCCCGGAATATCTAGATTCCTGTCTGGCCACCAACTGGCCAGGTTGGGACTGCCGGGTGGCTGGCATCAGCCAATTTAGGGGCAGGGCCTTCCAAACGTGGCCCCTTGAAGACTCGTGGACTTCAACTCCCAGAATTCCACAGCGAGCTGAGGGATTCTGGGAGTTGAAGTCCACAAATCTTAAAGGAGCCATGTTTGGAGACCTTAAAGTATGAAGAGATGTGGACTTCAACTCCCAGAGTTCCATAGTGAGTTAGGGAATTCTGGGAATTGAAGTCCACAAGTCTTAAAGGAGCCATGTTTGGTTTAACGTATGAAGATATGTGGACTTCAACTCCCAGAATTCCACAGCGAGCTGGAGAATGCTGGGAGTTGAAGTCCACAAATCTTAAAAGGGGCCATATTTGGAGATCTTAAAGTATGAAGATATGTGGACTTCAACTCCCAGAATTCCACAGCGAGCTGAGGGATTCTGGGAGTTGAAGTCCACAAATCTTAAAGGGGCCATGTTTGGAGATCTTAAAGTATGAAGATATGTGGACTTCAACTCCCAGAGTTCCACAGCGAGCTGAGGGATTCTGGGAATTGAAGTCCACAAATCTTAAAAGGAGCCATGTTTGGAGACCATGTTTGGTTTAACGTATGAAGAGATGTGGACTTCAACTCCCAGAATTCCACATTGAGTTGGGGAATTCTGGGAATTGAAGTCCACAAGTCTTAAAGGAGCCATGTTTGGAGACCATGTTTGGTTTAACGTATGAAGATATGTGGACTTCAACTCCCAGAGTTCCACAGCGAGCTGAGGGATTCTGGGAGTTGAAGTCCACAAGTCTTAAAGGAGCCATGTTTGGAGACCGTGTGGCAAGAAAGGTTGCCAGAAGCTCACTTCATGGCCGTCTCGCTTAGCGACGGGGATGTTGCCCTCTCGCATCTTTTTTGACCACGCCGTGTCTCTTTCGAACGCAGCTCCGTCCCAAAGAGATGACGGCCAGCCGTGGGTTTGAGGAGCCCGGCTGGCTCAGGCTGGAAGCCAACGACCCGGTCACTATTATCGAAGGCGGGTGAGTGAGGATGCCGGGACCCTATTTTATTTGGGGGGGTGGGAAAGGGGTCTGCTCCCCTTCTGCCCCCTCCCCAATTTCCGAACCAACCTATCCCTTCAGCTCCATCCTGCTGCTTTTTTCGAGTTTCTAGTCCTCAATATCCAATTCCTCTTCTTTCCTCTGCTCCTACAGTTGTTTGGAGGGCAGGGATCCGTGAGGGCATCTAGGCCAACCCCCTTCCTGCTCATCTCTTATCTATCTAGCATCAGATTTCTAGCCATCTTGGTTTATTTCTTTGTCCGCGACTCTTAGCTGAGATGTTGCAAGTTTTAAAAAATGCCACAAATTCCCTCTCGTCCAAAACTTTCCTCGGCTTTCTAGGTTGATGGGAGCTGTAGTCCGAGTCGTTGAAAATGGAGGGTCCCCAAAACCCCAACGGGGATTTCTGGGGGGGGGGGGTGTATTCCTCTCATCCCCCCTCCTTTCTCGCCCCTCCAGCCCCGAATCCTCCACCTGGCGAGGGCAGAACAAGCGGACGCTCAAAGTGGGCATCTTCCCGTCTTCCGTCGTGGCAGCCACCGAGGACGGAGCGCCCCCTGTTGGAGCCCCGCGGATCAGCCACCCCATCCGAAGCTCCTTCCTTCACCTGAGTCACGGGGATCTCGACCCTGAGAGAGGATGGGGGTCTCCGGACCAAAAGGAGGAGTACGTCAGGGGTGGGGTGGGGTGGGTACACTGCTGCCGCAGTCATGCGAGGACCGGTCGTAAATTACTTTCTTCGTGCTGTTCTAACCTCGAATGGCCATAAGTGCGAGGACTGGTCATAAGGCACTTTGTCCATGCCGTTCTAACTTTGAACGGTCATAAGTGCGAGGACCAGTCGTAAGTCACTTTCTTCGTGCCATTCTAACTTCGAATAGCCATAAGCGTGAGGACTGGTCGTAAGTCACTTTCTTCGGGCCATTCTAACGTTGAACGGTCATAAGTGCGAGGACTGGTCGTAAGTCACTTTCTCTGTGCCGTTCTAACTTTGAATGGTCATAAGTGCGAGAACCAGTCGTAAGTCACTTTGTCCATGCCGTTCTAACTTCGAATGGTCATAAGTGCGAGGACCAGTCGTAAGTCACTTTGTCCGTGCCGTTCTAACTTTGAATGGTCATAATTGCGAGGACCAGTCATAAGTCACTTTCTTCGTGCCGTTCTAACTTCGAACGGTCATAAGTGCGAGGACTGGTCGTAAGTCACTTTCTCTGTGCCGTTCTAACTTTGAATGGTCATAAGTGCGAGGACCAGTCGTAAGTCACTTTCTTCATGCCATTCTAACTTCGAATGGTCATAAGTGCGAGAACCAGTCGTAAGTCACTTTGTCCGTGCCGTTCTAACTTCGAATGGTCATAAGTGCAAGGACCAGTCGTAAGTCACTTCGTGCCGTTCTAACTTCAAACGGTCATAAATGCGAGAACCGGTTTTGAGTCACTTTCTCCATGCCGTTCTAACTTCGAACGGTCCTAAGTGCGAGGACCGGTGGTAAGTCACTTTGTCCGTGCCGTTCTAACTTCAAACGGTCATAAGTCCGACAACCGGTTAGATGTCACTTTCTCCGTGCCGTTGTAACTTCGGGGGAGGGGGCTAAACAAATTGGTTATAAGCCGAGGACTGCTCCTCATCGGCCGTCGCTAAACGTAACGTGGATGTCTTTCTCCTAGGAAAAAAACGAAGCCGCGTGCGGCGAATCCCGGCCCGCAGAGTCCCAGCAAGAACAAGCAGCTGCTGCAGCTGTCCCGTGAGTCTCCCCCTCCCCTTCAGGGCGGGTTTGGGGGGGGGGTCTTCCACCCCCACCCACCCGCCTTTTATTAACCCCCTCCCCGCACTGCTGCCCCCTACAGGCCTCTCCAAGAGCCTGGAGTCCATTTCCGAGTGCTCCCTCCTGCGGCTCAAACCGAAGTTCCCCCCTTTCCGGATGGACGGACCAAATAGGGCCGCCCAGCGCCGGTTTAGCGACCTCCCCACCCCGCAGCCAGACAGCCGCAGCCCCAAGCCGGCCAGCCGCATCCCGAACCCGGCACTGCCTTCCTGGGCGCTGCCCAAGGCGGAGGCCACGGGGGCCAAAGAGAAGGACCAGCGAGGGGGCCGCGCGGGGGCCCCCAAAGGCGCCGCGGGGCCACTTCCTCCCGGCGGGCAGAGGCTGACCATGGGCGAGATCGAGAGGAAGATCAAGGAGGTAAGATGCCCGCGGGGGTCAACGGGGGCACCCTGAGGGCATCCATCCGGGCCTCGACCTCCGCGTCTGGATGTGGGCTGCCCGGGGGGGGGGGCAATTTCCCCAGGGAGGGATCGGCGGCGGACGGAACAGCTTCCAATAAGATTCCCACGAAGGGAAAAGAGACCACCAGGAGATGTTTGCAGAGCTCAGAAAGACGTATTGGGGAAAACCCCTTGGAAAAAATTCCTTACAGGCGGTCCTCGACTTACAACGGTTCATTTAGTGACCGTTCAAAGTTCCAACGGTGCGGCGAAAGGCCCCGTGTCACCCGTTCTCGCACTTACGACCGCTAGCGACGCGATCCAAATTCAGACAAACGTGGAAGCTGGCATGTACTTATGTCCCGGGGGGGAGGGCGGGGGTGCGTGTGTGTGCCATGTGATCCCTTTTTGCGACCTTCCGACGAGCAACGTCGCTGGGGAAGCCACTGCTTCGCTTAACGACCGTGCGGCTCGTTTTTTTTTTTAACAACTGCCACCATTCGTTTAACCGCTCCGGGGGGGGGGGTCCGAAAGGCGGCGAAACAGGGCGAAACTCCCTTTGCCGCGGTCTCGCTTAGCGGCGGGAGTGGTTGGCCTCGATTCCGGTCGTAAGTGCGAGGACCACCCCGTACGAAAGGGATCCTTTCTTCCAATGTGTCCGATTTCTATCTTCCTTCCCCAAATCCGCCTGGGAGGGAGGCTCAGGTCCCTCGTCCTGCTGAACTGGGTTCAGAGATGGGTTTTGTAGTCCCAGAGACGTGGCATCGGAAGGACTGGCCCAGCGTTGAAGGGGGAGGAGGCTCCTGGGCTCACAATGGGCAGCCCCTTCCCCATTTGGCAACTATTCCTTCTTCTGAGAGCCCCCTCCCCAAAAGCGAAGGGGTTTTGGGGGGTGGGCTGCCCCGGGGACCCCCGGTTGACGCTGCCCCCTTGTGTCCTCCCCCCCCCCACAGGTGGAGGAGAGGGTCCACGGTGTGACCACGGAGGAGTGCCTGGAGGCGCTGCGGATGAATGGCTGGGAGGTCCCCAAAACCATCCAGCTGTTGAAGGTGGGCGCCTGGTGGGGATTTTGGGGAGGGGGTCCTTCCACGCCCAGCGGTGGCTTTAGGGGAGGGTGAGGAGGGGAGGAGGGAGAGGTGGCCGCCCGGATTGGGTTGGGGTCCTTCTTTATATCATCTTTTCTTTCCTTCGTCCCTTCCTTCTTTCCTCCCTCGTCCTTCCCTCCACTATCCCTTCTTTTCTGGCTTTTATCCCTCCCCTTCCTTCCTTCCTTTTTTCCTTCCTTCATTTTGCTTTCCTTCCTTTGTCCCCCGTCTCCCTTCCGATCTTCCTTTCCTTTCCCCCCATCTTCCCTTTTCCTTCCTTTCCTCTCATTCTTTCCCTTCATTCCTTCTTCTTCCAACTTGTTTTCCTTTCTTCCCTCCCTTTTCTCCCTCCCTTCCGCCTTCCTTCGTCTCGATCTCTTCTTCCTTTCCTTTATTTCCTTTCTCCCCCCTCTTCCCTTTTCTTTCCCTCTCCTTATCCCTTCCTTTCTTCCCCCTTTCCTTCCGTCTCTCCCTCTCCTTTTCCTTCTGTTCCTCCCTCCTTCCGTTTCTTTCCATCCTCTCCTTCCTTCCCTCTTATCCCTTCCTTTTGTTCCCTTTTTCCTTCCTTCCCTTCCTTTATTCCTTCTATTCCTCCCTCCCTCCATTTTCCTTCCCTTTGCTTCCATCCTCTCCTTCCTTCCCTCTTCGTATACCTTCCTTTCTTTCCCTTTTTCCTTCCTTCCCTCCCTCTCCTTTACCTTCTATTCCTTCCTCCCTCCATTTTCCTTCCATCATCTCCTTCCTTCCCTCCTTCCTATCCTCTTATCCCTTCCTTTCTTCCTTTTCATCCTTCCTTCCCTCCCTCTCCTTTTCCTTCTATTCCCCCTCCCTCCGTTTTCCTTTCATCCTCTCCTTCCATTCTCCTCCTTATCCTCTTCTTATCCCTTCCTTTCTTCCTTTTCATCCCTTCCTTCCCCCCTTTTTCCTTCCTTCCTTCCCTCCCTCTCCTTTCCTTTTTATTCCTTCCTCCCTCCATTGTCCTTCCATCCTCTCCTTCCTTCCCTCCCATCCCTTTTCATTCCTTCCCTCCCTTTCCTTTTCCTTCTATTCCTTCCTCCGTTTTTCTTCCTTTCCTTCCCTCCTCTCCTTCCTTTCCTCCTTATCCCTTATTCCCTTTTTCCTTCCTTCCCTCCCTCCTCTTCCTTCTATTCTTCCATTTTCCTTCCCTTTCCTTCCTTCCCTCCCTTTTTCTTTCCTTCCCTCCCTCTCCTTTTCCTTCCATCCTCTCCTTCCTTCCCTTATCCCTTCCTCCCCCCCTCTTTCCCTCCTCTCCTCCCTCGTTCTTCTCTCCTTATCCCTCCCTCCCACAGGTCAACCAGCTCTTCAACCTGAGTTCTCTCTCGTGGGACGAATGTCGTCGTATCCTGGAGAAACACCGCTGGAACCTGGCCATGGCCTCCCGCTACGTCCTCAGCCGGGGGCTCCGGACCTGAGCAGGCCCCTTGGGAGGGCAGAGTGGGGGTCCCGGGGGGGGCAGGATCCCCCCCAGCCTCCCCCAGCCCCCTCCAAGGACTCCTGGCTGATTGTCCAGCCCCAAGCCAGCCAGCCCCCTCTTCCTTTTGGCCAAAGAGACACCGAAGACCGTGGTCCAGTTGGCCAGCCTGCAGGCGCAGCCCTCCTCTGAACCTCAGGACACAAGGTGCTAGTCCTCTTTGAGGAGGGACACCTCAACTGGGCTGCCCCGTTGTTAAAAAGGGGGCTCCCGTTTTATAACTCTGCAGTTTTCCTTATTTATAAGCACGGAGAGCTGGGACTATTTAGATTTTATTCTTCCCTGCGTGGACGCTCGCTGTATTTGGGGGGGTGGGCAGAATGGGGAGGGGGGAGGCATAGCCCCCTCCCCAAACGCCCAGGTTCCCAAAGGGGTGAGAGGGGGGGCAGCGGTGCCTTTCGGGGGTCTCTTTTTTATGTAAATAGGGGTTACCGTACAATAAAGGTGAGCATCGGTTCATGGGCTCTTGGCTTGCCTCTGCAGGAGGAAGAGGAAGATGGAAGTGTGGGGGGGGGCAGAAGAATAGGAAGAGGGGAAAAAGGAGGAAGAGGTGAAGAGGAGGAGGAAGCGGGAAGAGGAGAGGAAGAGGAGGGTGCAGGGAAGAGGAGGAAGGAAAGAGGCAGGAAAGGAAGAGGAAAAGAGGCAGGGAGGAGGGGAAAAGGGAGGAAGAGTTGAGAAAGAGGGGGAATAGTGGGGAAGGAGGAAGAGGGGAGGAGGAAGGGAAATGGAAGAGAAGAAATGGCAAGGGGAGGGGGGACAAGTGGGAAGAGGGGAGGAAAAGGAGGAAGAAGGGAGGAAGGGAAGAATGGGGAGAGGAGGGGAAAAGGAAGAGGTGAAGAAGAGGAGGGGAACAATGGGAAGAGGGGGAAAGGAGGACGAGGGGAGGAGGAAGGGAAATGGAAGAGAAGAAATGGCAAGGGGAGGGGGGACAAGTGGGAAGAGGGGAGGAAAAGGAGGAAGAGGGGAGGAATGGAAGAGTGGGGAGAGGAGGGGGAAAGGCAGACTCAGGGAAAAGAGGCAGGGAGGAGGGGAAGAGGCGAGAAGGAGGAGAAAATTGGGAAGAGGGGTAAAGGAGGAAGAGGCCAAGAGGAGGAGGAAGGGAAGAATGGAGGAAGGGAAGAAGGGAAGCGAAGTGGCAGGGGAGGAGGAGGAGGAGGAAGGGAGAAGTGGGAAGAGGAGAAGAAAAGGAGGAAGAGGGGAGGAAGGGAATAGTGGGGAGGGGGGAAAGGAAGAGGTGAGGAAGAGGAGGGGAACAGTGGGAAGAGGGGGAAAGGAGGAAGAGGGGAGGAGGAAGGGAAGAGTGTGAAGAGGAGGGGGAAAGACAGACTCAGGGAAGAGGAAAAGAGGCAGGAAGGAGGGGAAGAGGCGAGAAGGAGGAGAAAATTGGGAAGAGGGGGAAAGGAGGAAGAGGCAAAGAGGAGGAGGAAAGGAAGGGAAGAATGGAGGAAGGGAAGAAGGGAAGCGAAGTGGCAGCGGAGGAGGAGGAGGAGGAGGAAGGGAGAAGTGGGAAGAGGAGAGGAAGATGCAGGGATGAGGAGGGAGGAAAGAGGAAGTAAAGAGAAAAAGAGGCAGGGGGTAGGGGAAGAGGAAGGAAGAGGTGAGAAGGAGGGGAACAGTGGGAAGAGGGGGAAAGGAGGAAGGGGGAAGAAGGGAAGTAGAAGAGTAGAGGAAAAGGAGGAAGAGAAGAAGGGGAAGAGAAGGGGAAAGGCAGACTCGGGGAAGAGGAAAAGAGGCAGAGAGAAGGGAAAGAGGAGGGGGAAAAGGAGGAAGAGGTGAGGATGCAGGGAAGAGGAGGAAGGAAAGAGAAAGAAAGAAAGAAAGAAAGAAAGAAAGAAAGAAAAAGGCAGGGAGGAGGAGGAGGAAGGAAGAAGTGAGGAAGAGGAGGGGGCAGCCGAGAGGAAGACTCACTCCTAGGGCACTTTCTCTTCTGGCTTTAACAGCTGGTCCTCGACATAGGACCATTCCCTTAATGACCGTCAGAAATTACGATGCAGTGAAAAAATTAACTTTATGTCCGGTCCTCACACTTACGTTAGCAGTGATGGACTGAGGACATGAAGAGGGTTTATTATATTTTCCAGAGTTTCCCAACGCTTCTGGAGCCGTTTCCCCCCCAGTCCAAAACCAGCACTTTGGACTAGATGACCTCAAAGGGCCCTTCCAGCTCCGTTATTATTCGGTTATTCAGAAACTGCGGGAGCTTCATCCCTGGAGGCTTTCAAGAAGAGACTGAACTGCCCTTGGTCAGAAATAGTGCAGGCTCTCCTGCTTGGCCGGTGGGTTGGACTAGATGACCTCCAGGGACCCTTCCAACTCTGTTAAATATAACGTGGTCACTCTCGACCAACGTTCCGGCCACTTCCAGCCCCTCCATCACTTCTACGTTAGTAACAATTAGACACGGTTATTTGATAATGCTTGACTTACGACCACAGTGGAGTCCCACCTTTCCGTCGCTAAGTGAAACATTGGCGAAACCTGTTTCGCCCCATCTTAACGTCCTTTCCCTTCCACCGTTGCTAAGTGAATCCGGATTCCCCGTTGACTTCGCTCGTCGGAAGGTTCGCAGAAGCAGATTCCCTGATCGCAGGACACTGCCGCCGTCATAAATACGAGCCAGTTTCCAATTTTGATGACGGGACCAGGGGAGGCGATGTGGCAATTGGTCATAAGTGTGGGGAAACGGCCATACATATGAGTCGGTTTCCAAGTCTGGATTTTTGACGTCGTGACCAACGGGGATGTGGGAACAGTCCTCAGTGTGAAACGCGATCGTAAGTCATTCCCCTCCCAATGCCGTAAACTTTGGTCGTTAAGCGAATGGTTGCAATTGGAGGAATATTTTGCATTGGCACCCACTCTCGCATCGAGAGATGTGAGTCATCAACCCAATGAAATCAACAATTAATCCACCAAAGAGGAAAAAATTAGCAAATTAACATATTTATTCATTTTTTTGGTTCAGCTTGGAAACTCAAAAGTTCCTTCGTCCGCGGGACCCAAAAGGGCATCCTTGCAAAGGAAGGGGGGGTGTTGCAGCGCGCTTGACCTCCCAAAACTAGCTCCGAGCCTAGCCTCCACACGAGGGGTGGGAACTACAAAACCCATCACCCGTGCCACCGGTCGGAGAAGATGAATCGGAACCCCAAACTTGGAGACCTGTCCAAGCAAGCGTCCATCTTTGCTTTTTTTTCCCCTCCCAACAACGGATCCTTTCTCCACAGTCAAAATGCGAGAGTTGTGGGGTACAAATTCACCCCATCCCGCCCCAAAACATTTGGTATTTAAATACAGTACAGAAAAAGACACCGAATATTAATATTATACAAGACACTGAAAATTCGGGAAGGGAAAAAGGGGGTGGGGGTTGCCTTGCTGTGACCCCCAACCCTGAGATGATGTTGGTGAGACCCTAACAGTCCTCAAAAACAGGGAGGGGGGGTCTTGCTAGTTTAGTGGTTAAGGCAACGTGGCACCAGCAAACGTTGCAAACATCCATGCCTTGCCAAGGAATTAAAATCCCAGTTCGGAAAGCAAAATTATCTACAAATTCGCGCCGGAGAGAGTCAAAACGCCAAAACGGTTGGCTGAAGATCATGCTTCGTCCTTCGTGCCAACCAGTCCGTTCCATGCCGACACCCGCCAACACCCACCGGACATCATCCAGACAAGACTCACACACCCATAAAGCGTCATCCCAGTCGCTCCCCTTCGCGATCGGCTGAAGACTACAACGCCCATGCCTCTCGGGGCAGCAGCCCAGCCTATCACCCCAGGGCACCACGTTGGCAAAAACAAGTCCGACCACGTCCCGTGTCATCCCATTAAAAAAAAAAAAGAACGGTGAATCAGCAATTGAGACAGACAGATGTCTCCAGATGTGCTTGGTTTCCAAGCTTGAAACCCCCAAGCCGCTCGGCTCCTTGTCTTGTCATCATCTGATTTGAGTCCAACAACGGAGCCTTTGTTAAACCAAAGATGGCTTGTTTTGTTTTTCTTTTAACAAGCAAAGATTATTCTTTTTCGCCACTCGGATTTTTCAGCACAGCTGCCAATATATAATTATATTTATTCTGCCAAGTGTCCTTCTGTTAATTATCTGCCTGGCACATCTCTCTGATGGGTGTGTGTCTGTGTGTGTTTCTTCACTGTTCCCCCCACCAGCCCCTCTGCTTGGAGGTCTGGGGAATCAGTGGGGCACAGACACCCATCCCTGGGAATGACTCAATCCACACCCAAGGAATAAACCTTCATCTGAAGGCTGTCGTGTTCAAACTGGGCACCTTTAAGATGTGTGGACTTCAACTCCCAGAATTCCCCTAGCCAGATATGTTACCTTCTTCTTTGCCTTGAGCAATTTCAGCCAAACTGGGTGTGTTCCTGCATAACTCTGGAACGCCTGGCCCGCTAAGGGGAGCGAGTGCGGCGTCCTAGAGCGGCAATTGTTTGCGATGTCATGGGAGGGAGGAAGGAGAGCCTGGGAAGCAGAATGAGTGTGGCATCCTAGAGCAGCAATTGTTTGTGATGTCATGGGAGGGAGGGAGGAGAGCCTGGGCCGTTAAGCAGAGCGAGTGCAGCATCCTAGAGTGGCAATTGTTTGTGATGTCACTTCCTTCGCAGCTTCCTCTGGAAAGCCAGCCGTGACATTCTCCCTCCAGTGGCCGAATGGGGAAGCGCCTGATGGATTTGGGGCAAAGGGCCAGGACTGTAGACAGGGCGGCAAAGAGGAGCGCATGGGAGGGGGAAGGGAGAGGGGCAGGGATGATGGGCATGGGAGTAGGGGAAAGAAAAGCCCCTCTCCATGGCTCCCTGTCAGACAAAAGGCTTCAACGTCTATAAATATCCAGGCAACACCTGATCGCCAGCTAGTCGTTTATAAAGGATACTTGCCAGAAATCCAGTCTTTGGATAAACTATGTCTGCAAGCATATCCCCAATCTACTAAGTCCATAATTCTTAGGTTGGCAGGGGAATTCTGGGAATTGAAGTCCGTACATCTTAAACTTGCTGAAATGGAGGAATCCTTAAGGATTAAGGCTGCCGGGTTTTACGTGCAACGTTTTGGCTAGACAATAATCCGCCGTTCTGATTTTTTTTTTGTGACAAGACTCTTAAGATAGCCTTGGTCCCTGCCACCCCTCTAACCCCAACACCTTCCCCAACCTCCTCCTCTCCTTCACAGAGCTGGACTTCAAGTCCCATAATCCCTAGCCTGAGGACGACCGATAAAAGAGCTCAGCGCAGGACGGAGTCTTAACAAGATTTGCGCCGGAGTGCAAAACCCACAACAGTTTTCGGGCACCGGAGCAATGAGGATAAGATGTCCAGTTTTTTGGACACTTGGGAGAGCCTTCCCGCTGGGCAGCCTTGCGGTCTGTCAAAAATGCTGTAGGGTCTGCTCGGGAAGAGCGGGGTGGGGTTGGACTAGATGACCTACCAGGCCCCTTCCAACTCTCTTAATCTGTGAGGCGCCTCTGCGCAACGAACGGGGCACAAACCGGGAAGAGAAGACAATCCTAACTAAGAAACCATCGTGGTCAGACCCAAACACATCTACACATACTCTCTACACATACAAAAACACACACACACACTCTCTCCGTTAGGTCAGACCCAGGAAAACTGTCCCCCCAATTTTGAGATGATTTCAGCTGGACAGCACAGAGGTCCTCTGTCCAACTTCGCCCGTCTTTTCGAAAAACATAAAATCCTGCGGAAGAAAAGGCAAAACAAGTCAGAAGTTGTTGGAGCGAAGTGCCAGGCAGTCTCGGGAGGGGAGAGGCGTAGGGAAAGTGGATCCCCACCCCCACCCCAGATCTTATTCCTTGACCCCGGAGCCGGACTCACAATGAGGAAGCAGGCGCCCATCAGAATAGCCTTGACCTTCACGTCCAGATCGATGGGGAACTGGATCCCGAAATTGTCCGTGTCGGTAAAGACTTCCTTAAGGAGGCCGCTCCACTGCTTGCTGATCCGGCCCACCCCGCGCGACTCGTCCCGCGTCTTCACCTGCAGGAAAAGGCTGGGTAAAACCTCGCTTAATAGCGGTCGCTATGAGAGGCCTTAGTGGACAACCAGCGAAATAGGAGGTCAAAAAAGCCAACGCAATCCTAGACTGCATTCACGGAGACAATCAAGACCTAAGGGAGGGACTAACACCACTCTGCAAAGCCTTAGTAAGGCAGTACACCTCGAGTACCGCGTCCAGTTTTCGTCCCCACACTATAAAAAAAGATGCTTGAGACTCTAGAAAGAGCGCAGAGAAGAGCAACCAAGAGGATTAGGGGACCGGAGGCTAAAACAGACGACGGACGGTTGGAGGAACAGGGCATGGCTGATCTAGTGGAGAGAAGGACCAGGGGAGACAGGAGAGCATCTTCCAATATTTGAGGGGCTGCCCCAGAGAGGAGGGGGACAACCTGTTTTCCAAAGCACAAGAGAGAGAGAGAGAGAGAGGGAAAGAAAGACAGAAAGAAAGGAATGAAGGAAGAAAGAAAGACAGAAAGAAAGAAAGAAAAAAAGAAAGAAAGTGGGAGGGAGGGAGGGAAGAAAGGAAGGAAAGGAAGACAGAAGGAAAAAATAATGAAAAAAAGAGAGACATGGCTAGTCTAGCGGAGAGAAGGACCAGGGGAGACAGGAGAGCATCTTCCAATATTTGAGGGGCTGCCCCAGAGAGGAGGGGGGCAACCTGTTTTCCAAAGCACAAGAAAGAGAGAGAGAGAGAGGGAAAGAAAGACAGAAAGAAAGAAAGGAAGGAAGGAAGGAATGAAGGAAGAAAGAAAGACAGAAAGAAAGAAAGAAAAAAAGAAAGAAAGTGGGAGGGAGGGAGGGAAGAAAGGAAGGAAAGGAAGAAAGGAAGGAAAAAATAATGAAAAAAAGAGAGACATGGCTAGTCTAGCGGAGAGAAGGACCAGGGGAGACAGGAGAGCATCTTCCAATATTTGAGGGGCTGCCCCAGAGAGGAGGGGGATAACCTGTTTTCCAAAGCACAAGAAAGAGAGAGAGAGAGAGAGAGAAAGAAAGAAAGACAGAAAGAAAGACAGAAAGAAAGAAAGAAAGAAAGAAAGAAAGAAAGACAGAAAGAAAGACAGAAAGAAAAAAAGAAACAGAAAGAAAGAAAGAAAGACAGAAAGAAAGAAAGAAAGAAAGAAAGAAAGACAGACAGAAAGAAAGACAGAAAGAAAGAAAGACAGAAAGAAAGAAAGAAAGACAGAAAGAAAGACAGAAAGAAAAAAAGAAACAGAAAGAAAGAAAGACAGAAAGAAAGAAAGACAGAAAGAAAGACAGAAAGAAAGAAAAAAAGAAACAGAAAGAAAGACAGAAAGAAAGACAGAAAGAAAGAAAGACAGAAAGAAAGACAGAAAGAAAAAAAGAAACAGAAAGAAAGAAAGACAGAAAGAAAGAAAGACAGAAAGAAAGAAAGACAGAAAGAAAGAAAAAAAGAAACAGAAAGAAAGACAGAAAGAAAGACAGAAAGAAAAAAAGAAACAGAAAGAAAGAAAGACAGAAAGAAAGAAAGACAGAAAGAAAGAAAGACAGAAAGAGAGAGAGAAAGAAAGAAAGAAAGAAAGAAAGAAAGAAAGAAAGAGGAAGGGAGGGATGGAAGGAAGGAAAGGAAGACAGAAGGAAGAAAGGAAGGAAAAAATAATGAAAAAAAGAGAGAGACATGGCTAGGTTAGCGGAGAGAAGGACCAGGGAGACAGGAGAGCATCTTCCAATATTTTGGGGGGCTGCCCCAGAGAGGAGGGGTCAAGCTATTCTCCAAAGCACCTGAAGGCCAGAGAAGGAAGAATGGATGGAAACGGACCAAGGAGAGATTCGACCTGGAAATTTTCTGATAGTGAGACCAGCAATCAACCCACGGAACAGACGTTTGAAGAAGAGCCTGGACTGCCATCTGTCAGAAATGGGGTAGGGTCTCCTGCTTAGCCGTCTGTCAGACTAGATGACTCACAAGGTCCCTTCCAGCTCTGTTGTTATTCCGTTATTCACTTTTTTCACAAGCGTGGAAAAAAAATAGCTTTTTTCCCGTGTTGCCTTAACTTCGAAAAGCGTCACTAAACGAACTGTCGTAAAGCCGAGGACTTGCCCGTCCTCTGCACACGCACCTCGAAGCTGACATCTCCGCCACAGCTGCACGCAAAGCAGGGCCCCAAAACCCGTAGCACCGTCTCCTTCTCCACGTTCTGGATGGAGAACCTGGGCATGAAAGGGTGCCAGGTCTGTACCACGTAGCCGATGGTGGCGCCCGGCGGGCACTGGACTTCCATCTGGGCGAAGGAGGGGTGGGGGGAGAAAAAGCCGGCATCAGAAAAACGAGGTTGAGAAGTTCCGCAAGTTAAGTCACAAACCATCCCGTTTTTAACCCGATTTCATTCCCTTTTCATCAATCTTGTTAAAGAAAACTTGGGGAATATTTCACTGCTGGTTAAAGTTGGCTGTCGAAGAGATTGACGGGACTTCAACCCAGCAGGAGAGCTTTAAAAGGACAGGAGGGACATTTTCCCCACACCACCACAGGGCCAATCATCAGGCGACGGTGAATTCTAGTCCTGCCTTAGGGATGAAAGCCGGCTGGGTGGTTTGGGACCTGCCTAAGGCAGGACTAGAACTCGCCGTCTCCTGGTGATTGGACTGAAGTCACGCAAGCCAGCTTTTAGGCCTCAGGTGGAACTAAAACTCCCCATCTCCTAGTGATTGGCC
Source organism: Thamnophis sirtalis (assembly GCF_051295495.1). Taxonomy (NCBI): domain Eukaryota; kingdom Metazoa; phylum Chordata; class Lepidosauria; order Squamata; family Natricidae; genus Thamnophis; species Thamnophis sirtalis. Next base: position 141,915,774 of record NW_028261384.1, on the reverse strand, counting down.
CAAAGTCACCCAGTTGCTTTCATGCCTAAGGCAGGACTAGAACTCACTGTCTCCTGGTGATTGGCAAGCCAGCTTTCACGCCTCAGGTGAAACTGGAACTCCCCATCTCCTAGTGACTGGCCCAAAGACACCCAGTTGCTTTTGTGCCTAAGGCAGGACTAGAACTCACTGCCTCCTGGTGATTGGCAAGCCAGCTTTCATGCCTCAGGTGAAACTAGAACTCCCCATCTCCTAGTGACTGGCCCAAAGTCACCCAGTTGCTCTCGTGCCTAAGGCAGGACTAGAACTCACTGTCTCCTGGTGATTGGCAAGCCAGCTTTCACGCCTCAGGTGAAACTGGAACTCCCCATCTCCTAGTGACTGGCCCAAAGACACCCAGTTGCTTTCATGCCTAAGGCAGGACTAGAACTCACTGTCTCCTGGTGATTGGCAAGCCAGCTTTCACGCCTCAGGTGAAACTAGAACTCCCCATCTCCTAGTGACTGGCCCAAAGTCACCCAGTTGCTCTCGTGCCTAAGGCAGGACTAGAACTCACTGTCTCCTGGTGATTGGCAAGCCAGCTTTCACGCCTCAGGTGAAACTGGAACTCCTCATCTCCTAGTGACTGGCCCAAAGTCACCCAGTTGCTCTTGTGCCTAAGGCAGGACTAGAACTCACTGTCTCCTGGTGATTGGCAAGCCAGCTTTCACGCCTCAGGTGAAACTAGAACTCCCCATCTCCTAGTGACTGGCCCAAAGACACCCAGTTGCTTTCATGCCTAAGGCAGGACTAGAACTCACTGTCTCCTGGTGATTGGCAAGCCAGCTTTCATGTCTCAGGTGAAACTAGAACTCCCCATCTCCTAGTGACTGGCCCAAAGTCACCCAGTTGCTTTCATGCCTAAGGCAGGACTAGAACTCACTGTCTCCTGGTGATTGGCAAGCCAGCTTTCATGCCTCAGGTGAAACTAGAACTCCCCATCTCCTAGTGACTGGCCCAAAGTCACCCAGTTGCTTTCATGCCTAAGGCAGGACTAGAACTCACTGTCTCCTGGTGATTGGCAAGCCAGCTTTCATGTCTCAGGTGAAACTAGAACTCCCCATCTCCTAGTGACTGGCCCAAAGACACCCAGTTGCTTTCATGCCTAAGGCAGGACTAGAACTCACTGTCTCCCGGTGGAGCCCGGATGCAATTGCCCACCAGCCCCGCCCCCGGGTTACCTCTTGAAGGCAGCAGGGGAAAAAGCAGCTACCGCATTTCAGCGGGCGGACCAATCGGATGACTTCGCGCCCGCTGGGATCGTCCAGCCGCATGGAGAAGCGGCGCAGCGAGCCGCAGCAGTTCCGGGTGCAGCAGTCGTTCTGCTCCTCCGCGTGGAAGAGGTGCTGGCCGAGGCTGTTCCGCACCTCGTACTTGTTGTTGCCTTCGAAGCCGGATGAACGCTGCCGAGAGGAAAGGACCGGAGAGAGAAAGGGATGATGAAAAAGTAGAGCAAGAGGCGCGCAGCGCATAGTGTGCGAGGGTGCCATTTGTTACGGCACGCGGGGCGTTACCCTGTCAGCTCCAGCACGCATGCACAGCTGACTTTGGCCTTCTTTTTCAGCCATTTTTTTTGCGAAAAATAACGCAAACTGTAAGTTCGGGGAATGGACGCCGTTTTTTGCCCTCTGGAGTCTTCAGGGAAGCCTCCGGGGACAGCGTTTTTGCCCTCTCCAGGCAGCTAGAAAGCCTCTGGAGCCTGGGGAGGGCAAAAAAACGGGTCCATCGGGCGGGGTGGGGGTCACACACATAGCATTACGGGTGTGGGCACGCCCGCACACCACCCCCCTGTGCTCCCGCCACTTTGGCACGCGATGGGGAAAAGGTTTTAGCCCTCCCAGGGCTAAACTATCCCGTTTTTGATCCGGTAACTTCTTAATAGACGGTGGCCATGCAATAAGACGTAATATATCTTGACTTCAGGAAAGTGAAGTGGGGGGGGGGAATAAAGAGCTCTGGGAGTTGCCCTCCCTCCTCCCTCTCATGACATCCCAAACAGCTGCCGCTCTAGGACGCCGCACTCACTCTCCTTAGCGGGCCAGGCGTTCCAGAGTTAGGCTGGAAAACACACCCAGTTTGGTTGAAATTGCTCAAGGCAAAGAAGACGATAACATATCTGGCTAGGGGAATTCTGGGAGTTGAAGTCCGCAAGTCTAAAGTAGCTTAGGCTGGCCACCCCCCCGAAATCTATAGGCTTCCCCAACTTCTGCTTTCTAACGTCGCAACCCCCCACCCCCCAGTTCAAGGGCTCGGGGAAGCTGAGACTCGGACACGCCCGAACTCTATCCATGCACAAGGTCTCCCCAAAAAATTAATAATAATGGCATTGACCCCCCCTTACCTCTTCTACAAGTTCCACCTTCTGATGGATCAAAATTTGGTCCACCTGGAGAAAAGGGACAGAACAGAATCAGAGAGGGGTGGGTAGGTGGGATAACAAGCCGCCACATCGCTGCTGATAAGAGATAACGGAAGAATTCAAACCAGGACTATTTCTTTATCATAATCATAAACAAATCATAAACGAGAATGAACGGGAATCATAAACGGGAATCATAAACGATAAACATAACAAGGGGCTAATCTACTTAATAATACATATAATTTCGGCAGCAAGAATTGTCTTTGCCCAAAACTGGGAAAACACAGGGAAATTCCACAAGAAGAGGAAGAAATTAGGAAAATTCCTATTTTGTGCTGAGATGGATAAATTGAGGTGAGAATCGAAGAGCGAAGACGAATCAGAATATTGTAAGATTCTGGGGTAAAATTTTTATCGACGGTTGGAAGAAAAAAAAGAAGGAATCAAAATAAGGAATGGCTTAAGATTTACAGAAGGGAGGTTAGAATTAGGTATGAAATCATAACAGGAGGGAACTACAGTTTCCAAATGAGATGGAAAAGAAGATTATTGCAGGAATATCACAAAAAAATTATACGACAAAGGGGAAAAGATCCTAGAAGAACGAATAAGGCAACACTTAGAAAGAAAGCTAAATTCCCAAAAGCGATTGTTAAATTCTGTATTTTTTTCCCCTGTGTTTTTTTTTTATTGTTATTAATAATATGTATTTATAACATTTTTTTCCCTACTGTTGACAATATACTTGAAGATTGCTTTTTTACATCCCATAGATCCATCTTATCTTACATTGGTCCTACTTCTTCCTTCCCTCCCTCCCTCTCCTTCCCTCTTCTTCCCTCGTTTCTTTCCCTACTCCCCTTCCCTCCCTCCTTCCCTTCCCTCCTTCCTTCTCTCCTTTCCTCCTTCCTTCCTTCCCCTCCTTTTTTTCTCCTTCTCTCCTTCCTTTTCCCCCTTCCTTTCCTCCTTCTTCCCCCTTCCTTCTCTCCTACATTCCCTCCTTCCTTCCCTCCTTTCTTCTCTCCTTCCTTTCCCCTTCCTTTCTCCTTCCTTCCCCCTTCCTTCTCTCCTACATTCCCTCCTTCCTCCCTCCTTCCCCTTCCCTCCTTCTCTCCTTTTCCTCCTTCCTTCCCTCCTTCCTTCCCTCCTTTCTTTTCTCCTTCTCTCCTTCCTTTCCCCTTCCTTTCCTCCTTCCTTCCCCCCTTCCTTCTCTCCTACATTCCCTCCTTCCTTCCCTCCTTTCTTCTCTCCTTCTCTCCTTCCTTTCCCCCTTCCTTTCCTCCTTCCTTCTCTCCTACATTTCCTCCTTCCCTCCCTCCTCCCTTCCCTCCTTCTCTTCCTTCCTCTCCTTCCCTCCTTCTTTTCTCCTCTCCTTCTCTCTTCCCTTCCTCCTTTCTCCTTCCTTCCCTCCTCTTTCTCTCCTACATTCCTCCTACCTTCCCTCTTTCTTCCCTCCTTCTCTTCCTCCTTCCTTCCTCTCCTCCTTGCTTCCCTCCCGCCTTCCTCCCTCCTTCCTACCCCCCTTTTCTCTTTCTCTCTCCTTCCTTCCTTCCTCCTCTCCTTCCCCTTCCTCCCCTTTACCCTTCCCCTCTTCTTCCCCTTCCTCCCTCTTTCCTACTCTTACATTCCCTCCCATTCTTCCTCTGCCTTTCCCTTTCTCGTGTTTTGAAAAGTTTCATTCGATATTTTTTAAAAACACCATTTCTAAACAAACAGTGTGTTTGTCTGCGCACAAATCATGTTGAGAAATCATAACCGCCCTGAATCTCTCGAGAGTGGGCGGCACACAAACCCTATAAATAAATAAATAACCACGATAGTTACGATCATATGCATCGGATTAATATGGATCTCATCATTGTAGTAGGATTTGCTTATCCGTTTTAATAAACCTTCGCTATAAAATGCATCCTTCGCTTACATTTCCACACTGCTAACTGGCAAACCTGTTCCTGTCGGTTGGATAAAAGGACTTCCCCTTTTTAAAATATTCCATTTCTTCCTTTTCCTTAATTGCAACTGTTAATCTATCCATTCCTGCACATTTTGGTATTTTTTTTTAATCGTATTTTTCTCTGTAGGGAAATCTTTGCTTTTCCAATGTTGCACAAATAAAAATTCTAGCTGCCGTCAGCGCATGTAAAATTAAGAATTCGTATATTTCTCCAGTAATTCTGTATTTCTATCTGTGTTTCTGGACCGTGGAGGTCATCTAGTCCAGCCCCCTGCTCAGAAGAACAGAATGACAGCGTGGGAAGGGACCTTGGAGGTCATCTAGTCCACACCCCCTGCTCAGAATAACAGAATAGCAGAGTGGGAAGGGACCTTGGAGGTCATCTAGCCCAGCCCCCTGCTCAGAATAACAGAATGACAGCGTGGGAAGGGACCTTGGAGGTCATCTAGTCCAACCCCGGCTCAAGCAGGAGACCCTTACAGACTAACAGGAGTTGGAAGGGACCTTGGAGGTCATCTAGTCCAGCCCCCCTGCTCAGAATAACAGAATAGCAGAGTGGGAAGGGACCTTTTTTTAAAATCGTATTTTCCTCTGTAGGGAAATCTTCGCTTTTTCCAACGTTGCGCAAATAAAAATTCTAGCTGCAGTCAGCGCATGTAAAATTAAGAATTAGTATATTTCTCCAGTAATTCTGTATCTCTATCTGTGTTTCTGGTTGCAATTGGAGGGGGGGGAGACAGTAGAGCCTCCAGCATCAAGAGCAGTGGGGATTGAACCCAGAAGTTTGCAAGCCAAGCGCGTTCCTTGAAGCCTGCAGTCTCAAATCAAAATCTGTGTTTCCTTCTGCACTTATAAACAGGGGAATCTTACTTTTAAATCCCTTTTCTTTTTTTAAAAATGCCCACCCACCCCCCCTCCATACAGCACCCTTACCTGCTTACCTGAGTCAGGTATTCCAAGCCAGGTGGGATGCTGGCCGACACAGGCAGGTAAGGGGTGATGGCCGTGTGGGGGTCCCCGGATTGGGGGTGTTGGGGAGAAGCGGAGTGATCCCGGTATCCTCGTGGGGGCGGTTGGGGGGCTGCGACATAGCCGGGCCCAGGACTGACGGCGGGATAGACGTTGAACGCTGGGCTGGGGGCGGAGGGCCCAGCGTGCGGTGGCGGCACGACGGGGTAAGGCGGGGAAGCCACTGGGTATCCTGGCTGTGGAACATGGAACCCTGTCAAAGAGGAATTACAGGCTCAGTTCCTGAAACTTTACCTGCAAATAGGGGCAGGTTAACGGACTTCATAAGAGCTGGGAGGGATCGTGGAGGTCTTCTAGTCCAGCCCCCCTGCTCAGAGTAACAGAATAGCAGAGTTTGAAAGGAGCTCAGAGGTCATCTAGTCCAACCCCCTGCTCAAGCAGGAGACCCTTAAAGAATAACAGGAGTTGGAAGGGACCTTGGAGGTCTTCTAGTCCAGCCCCCTGCTCAGAAGAACAGAATGGCAGAGTTGGAAGGGACCTTGGAGGTCATCTAGTCCAACCCCCTGCTCAAGCAGGAGACTCTTACAGAATAACAGGAGTTGGAAGGGACCTTAGAGGTTTTCTAGTCCAGCCCCCTGCTCGGAATAACAGAATAGCAGCGTTGGAAGGGATCTTAGAGGTCATCTAGTCCAGCCCCCTGCTCAGAAGAACAGAATAGCAGAGTTGGAAGGGACCTTAGAGGTCATCTAGTCCACCACCCCTGCTCAGAATAACAGAATAACAGCGTTGGAAGGGACATTGGAGGTCATCTAGTCCAGCCCCCTTCTCAGAATAACAGGAGTTGGAAGGGACCTTGGAGGTCTTTCTAATCCAGCCCCCTGCTCAGAATAACAGCGTTGGAAGGGATCTCAGAGGTCATCTAGTCCACCCCCTGCTCAGAATAACAGAATAGCAGAGTTGGAAGGGACATTGGAGGTCATCTAGTCCAGCCCCCTGCTCAGAAGAACAGAATAGCAAAGTTGGAAGGGACCTTGGAGGTCATCTAGTCCAGCCCCCTGCTCAGAATAACAGAACAGCGTTGAAAGGGAGCCCAGAGGTCATCTAGTCCAGCCCCCTGCTCAGAATAACAGAATGACAGCGTGGGAAGGGACATTGGAGGTCATCTAGTCCATCCCCCTGCTCATAATAACAGAATAACAGCGTTGGAAGGGAGCCCAGAGGTCATCTAGTCCAGCCCCCTTCTCAGAATAACAGAATAGCAGAGTTGGAAGGGACCTTGGAGGTCATCTAGTCCAGCCCCCTGCTCAACCAGGAGACACCCCCCCATACCATTTCAGACAAACGCCGAAGGACGCAAAAGGGGGATCGGGTAACAAACCCCCCCCCTCTCCCCCGGGACACTGTAACCGTCACAGATGCGAGTCAGTTGCCAAGCACCTCCATTCCCACGTTGTGACGGTCTCGTCGCAGAGTGAAAAATAAAAATAAAAAGGTTTTGTCCGTCGCTTTTCAGTTGCCTGGGAAAGGAAACCGTCGCGAAGGCGAGGACTAGACGTCCAGCTCGCGCCCGCTCGCATCCGGGACTCGCCGAGGGAGGCCGTCGAAAATTTGATTTCGTTTTATTGATCCGGCCAGCCGCCAATTCACCGCCGCCAGGTGAGATTTCCGGCAGCTGGCAAACTTTAAAAAAAAATATATATTAAAAACCCATCAGGGGATAAAAACAGCATTGCAAAAAATATGGTCGGGGTCTCCCTCGGCTGCGCTGGGTGCGAATGAGCTCCATCAGCAGGTTGCATGCGAGGAGGGGGAAGGATTCCCTCTGCACCCCCCCCATCCCCGACCTAACCTGCTCAGGTGCATTCCATCCCACGCCCTCCCTCCACCCTCCCGGCTTCGCCCGGCCTACGGGAGTGCCCCACATCAGCGTCATGGCAACCTGTCCATCATCCCGGGGTTCCGCAGGCGTACAGGTTTTAGGGCAGGAGGGGACCTCGGTGGCCATCTAGCCTTCTTAAAAAGCGATGGGAGCGTCCACAGCTTCTGGTGGCGAGGAGTTCCACCGGTGAATTGTCCTCACTGTTTGGGGAGAAGTTTCTCCTGAATTCCAAGTCGCTTAGTTTCCATCCATTGCTTCTTCTGCTGCCCTCCGAGGCTTTGGAGAATAGCTTGACTGCCTCTTCTTTGGGGCAGCCCGTCGGATACTGGGGTACCGATATCACGTTCACCCCTTCCTCCTCCTTTCCGTTAAACGAAACGCACTCAATTCTGCAACCGTCCTTCACGTATTTTACTCTCCCGGGCCTTTCATCCTCTTCGTTGCTCTTCCAAAGTCTCAGCTGGATGCAGGATTCCAGATGTGGCCTTACTAAGAGGTTCACAAAGCGGTGCGTAACACAATTTCGGGTCTTGTGTTTTTCTCTTTATGCAGCCGGGAATTGTATCCCCCTTTTTTATTTTTGGACTCGCGTTTAAGGGAATCGTCCGCTAAGGACTCCAAAACCCATCTCCCACTTTGGGAGCGAGGTTTCGCTCAATACTTGCATTTCCCACCACCCCCTTTGGACTACCACAAGCCCCATCATCCCCCACCTCGCCGTCCCGAAAAGGCACCTCTTGACGGGAAAGAAGGCAACCGTTTTGGGAGAGTTGTTGGCATGATAAGCATGAAATTTTTATTACGATGATTATTCTGACGCATAGAGCCGAGGTGGCGCAGTGGTTAAATGCAGCACTGCGGGCTACTTCAGCTGACTGCAGTT
>NW_028261384.1:141853403-141900903 GCF_051295495.1 Thamnophis sirtalis | reverse complement strand
CTATCTCTATCATTTCATCCGTCTCTCTCTCTCTCTCTCTCTCTCTCTCTCTCTCTCTCTCTCTCCCTCCCTCCCTCCCTCCCTCCCTCCCTCCCTCCCTCCCTCCCTCCCTCTCTCTCTCTCTCTCTCTCTCTCTCTCTCTCTCTCATTCTGCAGGCCATAAATGCTCATCCTCTCCCGGTTTCTGTTACTAAGCAAGGCATGCCTGATTTTAGGACCTTTTTTGCCACAGTCGTTAAGTGAGTCGCATGGTTGTTACGTGAATCCGGCTTCCCCATTAGCTTTGCTTGTCAGAAGATCACAAGAGAGGATCACGTGACACCCCCGCACACACACACACAAACAGGGGACACTGCGACGGTCATAAGTGTGAGTCGTTGGCCCAGCGTCCGAATTTCGATCCCCCGACCATGAGGGGACGCTGCAACCGTCACAAGTGCGGAAAACAGCCTCAAGCCACTTTTCTCAGTGCTGCAAAATACATGTCTTAAACAAACCACGGTTAAACAAACCACGGTTTAACCCAAAGAGCAGATGCCACAAATATACAAAATATATTTGTATTTGTGCCAAGCACTTCTGATCTCAAGCAGCGTCTTCCGGGGAGGGGGGAGGGAGGGAAATAGATTGCCTTGGGGAGGGGGATCATCCCGTACCCCCCCTTAATATATGTGGGCATTGCCCCCTACCCCCAAATACAGGGGGAGGCATCGCTGCCAACAATCAACTCTCTTTTATGGTAGGCATAGAATGGGCATAGGCTGGTGTTTCTCAACCTTGGCGACTTTAAGCCCTGTGGACTTCAACTCCCAGAATCCCCCAGCCAGCACAGCTGGCTGGGGGATTCTGGGAGTTGAAGTCCACAGGGCTTAAAGTCGCCAAGGTTGAGAAACACTGGCGTAGGCAGAAGGAAGATTTGGGGGGCGTTAAACTGTCCCCCTTTGGGTGTTGAACCCCAAAATGAACAGGGGCAAAACTTGTGGTGGAGACAACTGGGGGGGGCACCCCAAAGATAAATGAACCCCCATCCTTACCTTTCGCAGGGACTTCTCGGATACGGTGACCTCGTAAAACTCCTGGATATCTGATTGAAAGAAAACCAATGGAACGTTTCAGAGAAATTTTGCTCGACCTTTTCTAACTGGGATCTCTTGGTGGTCTCCCAACCATTCCCAGCCCAAGCTTTTTCTGGTTCAGGTCACCTTTTAACCCCCGGTTCTTTCTGTTATTCCATAAGGGAGATCTCCTGGTGGTCTCTCAACCATTTCTACCCAAGTTCCTCCGAGAGGTGGCTACGTTGCCCCCAGTTCTTTCAGCGATGCTGTGACTGAGATCTCCTGGTGGTCTCTTAACCATTTCTACCCTGAAACTTCTCCGTTAAATGGATGGACTTCAACTCCCAGAATTCCCCAGCCACCATGGCAACCTTTAAATGGGTGGACTTTAACTCCCAGAATTCCTCAGCCAACATGTCAGACCTTTAAATGGATGGACTTCAACTCCCAGAATTCCTCAGGCACCATGGCAACCTTTAAATGGGTGGACTTTAACTCCCAGAATTCCCCAGTCACCATGGCAACCTTTAAATGGGTGGACTTTAACTCCCAGAATTCCCCAGCCAACATGGCAGACCTTTAAATGGGTGGACTTCAACTCCCAGAATTCCCCAGCCAACATGGCAGACCTTTAAATGGGTGGACTTCAACTCCCAGAATTCCTCAGCCAACATGGCAGACCTTTAAATGGGTGGACTTTAACTCCCAGAATTCCCCAGCCACCATGGCAACCTTTAAATGGGTGGACTTCAACTCCCAGAATTCCCCAGCCAACATGGCAGACCTTTAAATGGGTGGACTTTAACTCCCAGAATTCCCCAGCCACCATGGCAACCTTTAAATGGGTGGACTTCAACTCCCAGAATTCATCAGCCACCATGGCAACCTTTAAATGGGTGGACTTCAACTCCCAGAATTCCTCAGGCACCATGGCAACCTTTAAATGGGTGGACTTTAACTCCCAGAATTCCCCAGCCACCATGGCAACCTTTAAATGGGTGGACTTTAACTCCCAGAATTCCCCAGCCACCATGGCAATCTTTAAATGGGTGGACTTCAACTCCCAGAATTCATCAGCCACCATGGCAACCTTTAAATGGGTGGACTTCAACTCCCAGAATTCATCAGCCACCATGGCAACCTTTAAATGGGTGGACTTCAACTCCCAGAATTCATCAGCCACCATGGCAACCTTTAAATGGGTGGACTTCAACTCCCAGAATTCCTCAGGCACCATGGCAACCTTCAAATGTGTGGACTTCAACTCCCAGAATTCCCCAGCCACCATGGTAACCTTCAAATGGGTGGACTTCAACTCCCAGAATTCCTCAGCCACCATGGCAACCTTTATATGGGTGGACTTCAACTCCCAGAATTCCTCAGCCAACATGGCAGACCTTTAAATGGGTGGACTTCAACTCCCAGAATTCCTTAGGCACCTGGGGATTTCTGGGAGTGGAAGTCCAGGTATCTTAAAGCTGAAGAAACACCGCTGTACATTTGTGATCTCAGCCAGCGAATCTTCCATGTTCCTGATCCTTTAACCGAGATTCCTGGCCAACCCTGAGGCTGCTCTCCAGCAAACCAGGATTAGGGGGACCTACTTGAGTTGCCGCTGCTCTTCCGCCCGTGGAAGGCGTTCTCCGGAAACTCTGCTAAATATAAGCCATCTTTTGAAAGTCTGGAAAATTACAGCCTCCGGCGAGCCTCACGCTCAAAATAAACAGAGATTGCCGGATCTAAAAATACTTCCGAACAAGCCTCGTTCTGCAAACCTGGTTTGTGGAGGATGTAAGGGGCTAAGAAGACCCCCGGCCCATCCCCAGGACTAACTTCCTGTTGCATTTGTCCCAAGGAAAATCCAACCTGCGTGTGAAAATCACATTTCCTATCGCAAATAATTTTATTTATGCATTATATATGTATGCATGTGTGTATTTATTTATTTATTGAAATATTTATATAATTATGCATTTATATATAGGCAATCCTCAGCTTACCACCGCCATTGAGCGCAAAGTCCCTGTTGCTAAGCGAGGCAGTCGTTAAGTGAGATTTACCACCTTTCCATGCCACGATTTGTTAAGGGAATCCCTGCCGTTGTTAAGTGAGTCGTACGGTCTGGCTTCTCCATGGACTTTGCTCGGGGCAGAGGGGATTGGGTGACCCGCCCTGCGGCCGTCATAAATATGAGTCAGTCGCCAACTGTGTGAATTTTGAACATGCTGCAACGGTCGTAAGTGTGAAAATGGGTCCTCGGTCACTACTTTCGGTGCTGTTGTAACTCCGAACGTTCACTAAATGATTGGTTATAAGTTGAGGACAACCTGCCTTTATTTATTATATTACTTATTAGATTTATTTTCGCCATTTTTCCCCCTCCCCAATCTTAATCAGCTCACGGGAACCAATGTTTGTTCGGACAAGCCAGGATTAAGGCGGGGGGGGGGTTGGACTAGAAGACCTCCAAGGACCCCTCCCCACCTCTAGAATTCTAGGACTGGTGACCCAGGCGGAGGGGACCTTGGAGGTCTTCTAGTCCAACCCCCCCCCCCGGCCGCCTTAATCCTGGCTTGTCCGAACAAGCATTGGTCCCCATGAGCTGAGAACGTGGCCCGCGCATTTCCCTCCCCTGCCAGCAGGTGGCAGCAGCTGTCTAAATCCCAGCTAATTCCCAGAAAGGGAAAAATGGGATGGGAGACCATGGGGAAGGCCTGGTGGCGAGTGCGAAAGACGGCATTCGAGAAAATATCCCAGAGGGGAACAGCAAACCATTTTCCTACCAAAAAGACGCCCTTCCTGGCCTTTCAGAGCCAGCAATGGTTTGCTGAAGGCAAAGCGGCTCGTGAATGGGAGACCACCAGGTGATCCTAAACTGTCATTCCCCCTTTCAATGGTTTTGGTTCTCGCCCGCGCCGTACCTACCCAAAAGGGCCTGGAAGAGTTCGCTCTGGAAGATCCGCAGGAGTCTGTCCATCTTGGGCTGGGAATCCGGGTTCAACGCCGTCGGGCCGTGCTTCAGGCGCTGCAAAATGGCCGCCGCGTCTGAGCCGGAGAACGAGAAAGAGGAAGCAGCGGTTAGGGATGAAAGAGGGGAGGCCTCTCTGCCCCTTGCAAAACAGACAGCCTTGGAGGAAGAACAGGGGGTCCTCGGCTTGCGTCCATTCGCCGAGTGACCGTGCAACAGCGCTGAGAACAGCGACCGGCCATTGGTCCTCGCACTTACGACGGTGCGCATAACACCCCTGCGAGTCGCGATTCGGATGCTTGTGACGATTTCCATTTGCAAATTTTCCCTGTAGGCTTCGATGGGCAAAAGCTGCCAGGAGGTCGTAAGTCCGGATCGCAGGACGTTCTCCATTTGTCCGGGATGGTATATAAGGCCTTGGGGGTCGGAGGGTTGGACTAGAAGACCTCCAAGGTCCCTCCCAGCCTCCGAGTCTAGGTCTCATTGATCCGCCTCAGCCAAAAACGGCCTTAAAATTGGGGGCGGTTGTGAGGCGCCTCACTTAAGGACCGCCTGGCTTCACTGTCGATCTCCCAGTCTCAATTGTGGCCGTAAGCCGAGGACCACCTGTAAGCCGCAGCGGTATGGAAAGGCTGCTTTAGACGGAGCGGGTGAGGAAGAATCTCAAGATGGCGTCGCCTTGATTCTCCTCAGAGAGAAATAAAATCAGCTTTCCTGCTTCTGCTACTAAACCTGGTTAAAAGAAGGTTTAACAAGGTCTGTTTTTCCCTAAAGATGGTCAACCTGAGCCTGGCTCAATCCATCCATCAATCAGAAATAGAGCTGAAAGGGACCCCCCGAGGTCCTCTAGCCCAACCCCGGATCAAGCAGGAGGCCTCCACACATTTCGAGACCAGTGTTTGTCCAGCCTTCAAAACTCCAATGATGATGACGTCGCACCCCCAGCCTCCGGTGGCAAGCCGTTCCACTGGCTATAATAGAATCATAGGGGCGAAAGGGACCCCCGAGGTCCTCTAGCCCAACCCCCGGATCAAGCAGGAGGCCTCCACACATTTCGAGACCAGTGTTTGTCCAGCCTTCAAAACCTCCCATGATGACGACGTTGCACCCCCAGCCTCCGGTGGCAAGCCGGTCCACTGGCTATAATAGAATCATAGGGGCGAAAGGGACCCCCCGAGGTCGTCTAGTCCAACCCCCGGATCAAGCAGGAAACCCTAAACCCGCGATGGCGATCCTGTGCCCCGGAGGGTACCATGCAGAGCCCATTCCACGGGCAGCCACGCCGTCGCCTGCTGCTCTTCTGGTTTCTGGCGCACGTGCCGGTCTTCGTGGGCGCCGGAGGGCAAAAATGCCCTGAAAAATGCCCACGAAGACCGACTGTTTTCCGTGCCATTTTCCGGCCCAAAAATCAGCCTGAAAACAGCCCCAAAAAGGCCCTGAAAACCAGAGGTGGTTGGCAAATCAGTTGCAAGAACTACCAGTTCTTGCGCGCGCGCTCGTGACGCCTCTGCGCGGGTGCGCATTGCCTCCCACTGCCGCCACAACCGCTTCTCTCAAACCGGGACGAACCGGGAGCAACTCAACTCTGCTGAAAGAATCCTTTCGGACAAATGGTCATCCAATCTCTGCTTCAAAACCTCCCGTGATGGAAGCAACCACACTTCTGGTGGCAATGAGTCCCCTGGTGAATTGTCCTCGCTTTTTAGGAAGTTTCTCCTGAATTCTCAGGTTGCTTCTCCGCTTGATTAGTTTCCATCCACTGATTCTTCTTGTCCCGTCTTTCTGGCGCTTTGGGGAATCAGTTTCCCCCCCCCCCCTTATTTTTATTCTTATTTTTTTGAAAACAACAAGAAGAAAAAACGGAAAAAAGGAGAACTCAGGGGTTTGACCATTTAGAAGCTTTCTTGGGGTTGACTTGTCCACTGGGGGCCTTCTGGGAACCAATGTGGGACCCCCACTCTTATAAAGCTGGATTCACAGCCCCTCCCTCTGTTTCCCCTTCTGCCCCTAACTGGGTTTGAACCACATTTCTGGTCCTTTGGAAAGGGAGTTGAAACTGAGAAAGTTTTATATTTCTGCTTTGGGGTGAGTTTTTTTTCTGGTGATCCTGGAAGGCCCAAATCAAAATAATATAAAGATAATGTAAAAATAATAATATAAAGATAATATAAAAATAATAATATAAAGATAATATAAAAAATATAATATAAAGATAATATAAAAATAATAATATAAAGATAATATAAAATAATAATATAAAGATAATATAAAAATAATAATATAAAGATAATATAAAACTAATAATATAAAGATAATATAAAAATAATAATATAAAGATAATATAAAAATAATAATATAAAGATAATATAAAACTAATAATAATAAAGATAATATAAAACTAATAATATAAAGATAATATAAAAATAATAATATAAAGATAATATAAAAATAATAATATAAAGATAATATAAAAATAATAATATAAAGATAATATAAAAATAATATAAAAATACAAAAATAATGACATAGTCAATAAAAATATATAAAAATAATAATACAATCAGTTTCATTCTGCAATTACCTTCATTGGTGGTCAGAAAAACTCTCAACACACACAAACACACACACTCACACAGAGATACACAAAAACAACAGATGCCTCTCACACATGGAACCGAGTCCACATTCTTCCGAGTGTGTTTACTGGCTGAAAACCGAGTTTGGGTTTTTTTTTTTCACAGCAATTAAAAATACATTTTTTTAGTATCAAAATAATAAGAGATGCAGAAATTGCATTTAGCTATAAGCTGTAATGGGGAAGGGGCCTCCCTCTGCTCCCCCCCTCGCCCAGCAGCATGGGAAACGTGGCTGCTACCCTCACCACAATTCCTTGCCAACCATCAAGATGATAAGAAGATAGCCGTGCCCAGATAGGGCAATAGGAGCCCCCCACTCTTAATTGTGGAGCCCCCTTGCTGGGGGAAAAGACCCCTATAAACCACCTCTGGGGGTGGGGGTGGGCAGCCAAATCCTGGACCCCTGATGGAGTTGGGTGTCCCCAACGGCCCATAAACTCTTAAGAGTTGGGGCTTTCAGTTCCGAAAGGGAATTGTCCCCCCCACCCACAATCTCTAGCGGATACCCCAAATTTCCCCAGCAGAGGTAGAAATGCATCTAGGAAACATCAGACTGACATACCTTGTCTTTTAGCGGCATCTTGCGAAGACGGTTAGTACTACAGCGAGCATGTTAATCTCTTAATCTGCCCCCACCCTCCAAAGAGATTAAAAGATTTTGTAGGGCACGTGGGGTTTACGGCTCTCTCTAGCAGCACCCCAAAAGCATTCTGGGGCTTGTAGGAAGGGAAGCTGTCTTCCAAAGCACCCCCATTTCCAAAAGGCCAAGGATAAAGTTTCACCAAAGTTTTGGAAGTTTTTTTTTTAAATAAATTCTTTAGACGGAGCTGAATTGAGGGCGGTGTCAATCATCAGAAGCAAATTAATAATAATAAAACTGTTGATCACATACTCAGCTGCTGTAAAAAAATCACGCAGACTGATTATAAATTGCGGCACAATTCAGTAGCACAAATGATCCATTGGAATTTGTGCAAAAATTATAATATTAAAACAGCAACAAACTGGTGGCAACATCAGCCTGAAAAGTCACCGAAAATCCGATGGTCAAGATCTTGTGGGATTTCCGTATACAAACCGACAAAATACTGGCACATAATACACAGACATCACACTGGTTGAGAAAAACAAGGTCACAATCATAGACATCGCAATACCAGGTGATAGCAGGGTCGCCGAGAAGGAACATGAAAAATCGCAAAATACCAGGACTTAAAAATCGAAATTCAACGTATGGCACAAAGCAGCAGTGATAATTCCAGTGGTAATTGGCACACTGGGTGCTATTCCAAAAGCACTGGAATTACATTTAAAACAGTTAAAAATTGACAAAATCACCATCAGTCAAATGCAAAAAGCCGCACTGCTTGGATCTGCACGGATATTAAGAAAATACGTTACGACGTCCTAGGCCCCTGGGTGGGGCCCGACTAGTAACCAATGCCAAGTCGGGCGAAACAACTGGCCGCTGTGATACAATTGTATAACAATAATAATAATAATAATAATTTATTATAATAAAGAAGAAAAACATGCACTGGCTGATTATTTAAAAGAAAGTCAAGAACATCTATTAATCGAAAGTAAAGAACAAAAATCTACTGAAGGCCCAACAGACGAAACAAGAATACAGAAAAGATGTGATAAAATCAAGAATGAAGAGTTGGCAGAACAAAGCACTGCATGGCCAATTTCTGGAAAAAATAAAAGATAAAGAGGACAGTGAACAAACTTGGTTATGGTTAACAACAGGTACATTAAAGAAAGAAACAGAGTCACTAATCCTGGCTGCGCAAGAACAAGCTATCCGCACAAATGCCATTAAGGCCAAAATCGAAAAATCCTCTGATGATGCCAAATGCAGACTTTGCAAAGAAGCTGATGAAACTGTTGATCACATACTCAGCTGCTGTAAAAAAATCGCGCAGACTGATTATAAATTGCGGCACAATTCAGTAGCGCAAATGATCCATTGGAATTTGTGCAAAAATTATAATATTAAAACAGCAACAACTGGTGGGAACATCAGCCTGAAAAAGTCACAGAAAATCAGATGGTCAAGATCTTGTGGGATTTCGCATACAAACGGACAAAATACTGGCGCATAATACACCAGGCATCACACTGGTTGAGAAAAATAAGGTCACAATCATAGACATCGCAATACCAGGTGATAGCACGGTCGACGAGAAGGAACATGAAAAAATAGCAAAATACCAGGACTTAAAAATCGAAATTCAACGATTATGGCACAAACCAGCAGTGGTAATTCCAGTGGTGATTGGCACACTGGGTGCTATTCCAAAAGCACTGGAATTACATTTGAAACAGTTAAAAATTGACAAAATCCCCATCAGTCAAATGCAAAAAGCCGCACTGCTTGGATCCGCACGCATATTACGAAAATACGTTACGACGTCCTAGGCCCCTGGGTGGGGCCCGACTAGTAACCAATGCCAAATCCGGCGAAACAACTGGCTGCTGTGATACAATTCTGCTGTTGCGAAAATAATAATAAATTATGTAAATATAATTGTATAAATTATATAAAAAATAAATTAATCCACTGGTCATTATGTGAAAAATAGGATTTAGCCGTATCCAGAAAGTCATGGGAACATAAAGTGGAAAAAGTTATCGAAAGTGAGAAGGTGAAGATCTTGTGGGACTTTCGAATACAAACGGATCATCATTTGGAGCACAACACGCCAGATGTGACGGTTGTCGAGGGCCAAAGTGTACAGTTTATCGTTATCGCTGTTCCTGGAGATGCCAGAGTCGAAGAAAAAGAAGTAGAAAAAATCATGAAATATCGCGACCTGGCCATCGAAACTACACGGCTATGGATGAAGCATGTAAGAGTGATGCCCATTGTCATCGGGGCACTTGGCACCATGTCCAAGAATTTTACAAGAGATACACCCACAAATTGCAGCTTCCTGCAATAACACCAGCGGAACTGCAAAAAAACTGTGCTACTCGGAGCATTTTATATTTTAAGAAGGTCCTTGGTTGATCCCTGGGACGCTGGCAGCAAACCGTATCAACCGTTAGCACCAGTCACTGGTATTTGTAATGCACTTTTGAATGTTCACTTGGCTGAGTTTCATGCTTAATGAATAAAGTATAAATAATAATAATATTTATTTGAAGACAACTAAGTTGAATACAAGAAAGAAGTAATTAAGAAGCGAGTTGAAAATTGGAAAAACAAAGCTATCCATGGCCAATGCTTGAAAAGTATTGAAGGCAAAGCTGGCCAAAAGCTAACTTGGAACTGGTGAAGATCAGGAGCACCGGAAAAAAAGAAACAGAAGGCCTTGATTTTGGCAGCTCAAGAACAAGCCTTAGTAACCACAAACGGCATGAAGGCAAGAATTCAACACGTCACCCCCAACAGCAAACGTCGCCTCTGTAATGAGAAAGACGAGACGGTCGACCACTTTGATCGGTGGGTGCGGCAAAATTTCACAAACCGACTTCCTACAACGCCACGACCGCGTTGCTAAGATCATTCACTGGAAAATTGTGCCAAAAAGTTTGGATTTGAGTACAGCAAAAACCCCTGGGACCATCAGGTGGAGAAGGTTTGAGAGAATGAGAAAGTCAAGATCTTGTGGGACTGACAGGCACTTGGCCCACAACACACCTGACATAACCATAGTTGAAAAGAAAAAAAAAGTATGGTTCATTGACATTGCAATACCTGGAGATGCACGGATCGAAGATCAACAGCAAGAAAAAAAATCACAAAAGTACCGGGACTTGCAAATTGAAGTTGAGCGACTGTGGAAAAAGAAATCGTGTGTTGTCCCGATTGGAATTGGAGCCCTTGGAGCAATTCCTCGCTATTTGGAAATTTTAAATTTATTAGACTTGAACGTTCTGATTCTACAAAAAGCCTCCCTACTTGGAACAGCTGATATCCTCCGACGTTACCTTAACAGTTCCTAGGTCCTTGGTTAAGGACTCGAGCTGTTGAGCTACCAACCAGCCCCAAAGGCTGTGAATCTCACCAAAGATGAACCACATAATAATAATAGGAGGAGGAGGAAGAGGAGGAGGAGGAGGAAGAAGAAGAAGAAATTGTTTAATGAAAAGTTTAATTAAAAGAAGAATTAGCAATATTCAATATCTCAGGGGTTGCCCCAAAGAAGAGGGAGTCAACTATTCTCCAAGGCACCTGAAGGTAGAACAAGAAACAATGGATGGAAATTAATAAAGGAGAGAAGCAACTTAGAACTAAGGAGGAATTTCCTGACAGTGAGAACAATTAATCAGTGGAGCAGAATTTGCCTCCAGAAGTTGCGAATGCCCCAACACTGGATGTCTTTAAGAAGATGCTGGATAGCCATTTGTCTGGAACGGTGTAGGGTTTCCTGCCTAGGCAGGGGGTTGGACTAGAAGACCTCCAAGGTCCCTTCCAACTCTGCTATTGTATTGTAAGATGAGGATGATACGGGAAGCCGATCCAAATGGTTGTTTGGTTCTGAAAAATCACGCTTTCTCCCCATTATTTTACAATGTAGTTTATCGTCTGAAAATTGAGGGTTTTTTTCTTTTTTAAGATTTCCGTTTTTATAATGCGTGTGTTGAAAGGACATTTTGGTACAGTCTAGATCAGTGTTTCTCAACCTTGGCCACTTGAAGATGTCCGGACTTCAACTCCCAGAATTCCCCAGCCAGCATTCGCATTCGCTGGCTGGGGAATTCTGGGAGTTTGAAGTCCGGACATCTTCAAGTTGCCAAGGTTGAGAAACACTGGTCTAGATTTTGATAAAGTTACAAATTGAATTAATTTTTATATCAATACCTAGGAATATTAAGAGGCAGCCCATTTAGATTCATTTAGGGACCGTTTGCAGTTACAACAGCATTAGGACCATTTTTCACACTTTACGACCATCGTCATAGTCACGTGATCCAAATTCGGATGCTTCGCAACCGAGTCATATTTATGACGGTCGCAGTCTCCCGGGGTCACGTGGTGATCCCCTTTGGCGACCTTCTGACCTGCCAAATCAACGTGGAAGCCCGCTTCACTTAACGACTGCGTGACAACTTAGCAACGGCGGGGATTCGTTTAACAACGGTGGCAAGGAAAGTCATAAAATGGGGGCAAAACTCACTTGTCTCTATTAGCAACAGAAAGTTTTGGCTCATTTGTGGCCCCCAACTCAAGAACTATCTGTATTTAGATTTCTTTCCATTTTTTATGAAACCTTAATTATTTTAAATGAGCAGATTTCCATTTATTCATGTTTATCTCATTCAAAAGAAATATATCTAGGTTTTTTTCCCCTTCCCTGCAATCACGTCTCTTTCTTTCCTGATGCCCTTGTAGTTTTTGCACTGCCTATTAAAAATAAACTTTTAAAAAGGAAAATAATGAGCTAAGTGGGTATCCTGTTTTTTTTTATAAAAAGAGGTAAGAACCGGTAATTCTTCTCGATCACATTTTTTAAATTCAGTGCCTGCAGTGTATACCTTATTTCTAGCCGCGGAGTGGAAGTAATAATGATGATTAGCGGGAGGAATAACGACTCCGGGGGTATTTTTTTCAAGCTAGTCAGAGCACCGTTTGAACCGTAATCAAACGTTATTCACCCAATAATATTATTACAGTAATATTAACAAATATTATCATCAGTCAATTGGAAAAGACAGCTTGAGTCGGAATGGCATTGACAGAATCGCCGTCAAGTCAATTGCAGAAGGTAATTTTATTGGGGGAAAACATTGAGAAAAATCACAGGTTAGTCAATTGCGGAAGGTAATTTTATTTGGAAAAACGTTGAGAAAAATCACAGGTTAGTCAATTGCGGAAGGTAATTTTATTGGGGAAAAACATTGAGAAAAATCACAGGTTAGTCAATTGCAGAAGGTAATTTTATTTGGGAAAAACATTGAGAAAAATCACAGGTTAGTCAATTGCGGAAGGTAATTTTATTGGGGAAAAACATTGAGAAAAATCACAGGTTAGTCAATTCCAGAAGGTAATGTTATTTGGAAAAATGTTGACAAAAATCACTTAGTCAATTGCAAACGGGTAATTTGACTCGGAAAAACATTGACAAAAATCCCCATCATCAGTCAATTGCAAAAGGTAATTTCACATGAAAAGCATGGACAAAAATCACCACCCGTCAATTGCAAAAACAGTTCGACTTGGAAAGGACATTGACTAAAACCTGTCAGTCAATTGCAAATTGTTTTACTTGGAACTGCGTACAAACTGCGCATATGATCCCTTGAATATTATTAAACGATCCCAGGTCATTGGAAGGTCTCCACGGATGGACAAAAAAATGCAAAATCCAATCTCGGGCAGATTCCGCGACCGACCCAAATGAATAACTTCATCGGAACTTTCCGGAGAGTTCAGCGTCTTTTTCGCCACTGTAATACGGGCTGAGAATCCCGTTCTCTCTCTCTCTTTCTTTTTTTTCTCTTTCTTTCTTAAAAATATTTTGCAACTCAAGACAGCTGCCTTCACCAGGTGCAGCTTTTTCCTTCCCAATCTGCCGAATCGTCTGGAAATGATTGGAAAATCTCTCGTGCTACAGCGGGCGGCATCCCGGTGCGTCCGTTCTCCTCCCTCCCGCCCCCGTCAATAATACTCCGTGTTCACTCCGGATTATTGGATTAGAAACATTTAATAGCAAACTCCCCAAAGGGATGGCGCAACTACAGAAGCGGGCAAAACCACGAGGACGGCTGGATTTCGAAGTACAGGCAGTTCTCGACTTACGACCTGTTTGTTTAATGACCGTCCGAAAGATACAACATCACTGGGAACAAAAAAACACCAACTTAAATGAAGCTCTTATACTTATGGCCTAAGTAGCAGCATCCACTCAAGTCGGGTGATGAAAAATTCGGGCTCTTGGCCACGAGCTCGTATTTACGACGGACGCAAAGATCCCGGGATCCCCCTTTGGCGGCCTTCCCAGCGGGATTCCGACAAGCCAATTCCAGTGGGGGAAGGTGGATTCGCTTAATGTCCGCATGGGTTCACTGCAGTGGCTTAAAACCATGCCCCAAAAGGTTGTGCTCAAATGAGCTGCGGTGGTGCAGTGGTTAGAGTGTAGTATTGCAGGCTACTTCTGCTGACTGCCTGCAATTTGGCAGTTCGAATCCCACCAGGCTCATGGTTGGCTCAGCCTTCCGTCCTTCCGAGGTGGGTAAAATGAGGACCCAGATGACTGGGGGGCAAGAGGCTGACTCTGTAAACCCCTTAGAGAGGGCGGGAGAAGCCCCGTGAAGCGGTATATAAGTCTAAGGGCTATGGCTGTTGTAAAACTAGGGGCGGCTCATTTAACGACTGCCTTGCTTATCCATGGAAATTCCAGTTGCAATTGCGGTCGTAAGTCGAGGACTACCTGCAGACGTTCCGAGGGCAGTTTCCCCAAAATGGCACCTGGTCTCCCAGTGGGGTGGGGGGACGCCCCACCCTAAGATAGATAGATAAGACAGACTTCTTTATTGGCCAAGTGTGATGGGGACACACAAGGAATTGGCCTTTGGTGGATGTGCTCTCATTGTGTTGCACCCAGGAAAGAACGAAGCTGAGAATTGAGGAGGCGGGTGAGGGCGGGGGGGGTCTCAGAAACCCAGGGTGTAAGGGGAGACCACCCCTCCCTTCTCCACCATGGCTTTGGAGATGACCCGAAAATTCTTGAACATTTGTTGGGTGTTGCTGGACGGGAGAGAGATCAGGTTTTGGGTGACCCGCTTGTAGGCCTGAGAAGAGAGAGAAAGGGCAAGTGAGAAGCTCCCCCCTCAAGTCAAAACACACACACACACACACACACACAAACTTTGAGGTCAGAAAACAAAAAAAGAAGAGGGTTCCAAAGTTGTAGAGTTGACAAAACACCATGGTCTATACCAGTCAGCAAACTGGGACTCCGGAGCCGCATGTGGCTCTCTCGTCCCTCTGCTGTGGCTCCCTGTCGCCGATCGGCTTCACCGTGGATAGGGTTTTCGGTTAGGACAGGAAAAAGGACTCCGTGCTAGGAGGAGACTCTATGATGGCGGAACCGGACTTCCGGTTGGCTCCAGAACTGAACGGGGGGCTTCCGGTTAGGGCATTTGTGGCTCTTTTTTTAGTGTTTAAAGTTGCCGACTGGTGGTTTATATGCAGGCATGTCCAAATCTTGTGGACTTCAAACTCTATGTCTGCCTACTCTCTTGCAATCCCTTCCTTGTGATGTCTCCCCTGGACTATTCCTCTGATTCTTAGGCTGGCTCGAGGAAGGATGAGGAGCTCATTCCCGGCATATCATGGATTAATTAATGACTCTGAACTGTTGGCCGAATTAGATTTTTTGGGGAGGGGGGGGGCCTTCGGCTGGGGACCATTTGCAGGTCAGTGAAGAGGAGCCGCTTTCCCTGTTGGATCCGAGAGCACGCGGGGCAGAGAAAAGACAAGAGCAAAGGAGATCTGCCACATTACTCGGGAGAAGGCCCCGTCCCTGTTGGATCTGAGAGCACGCAGGGCAGAGAAAAGACAAGAGCAAAGGAGATCTGCCCCATTACTCGGGAGAAGGCCCTGCCCGTCTTGATGGGTTGCATTGGAAAGCTACTTCAGCAGAGGGAGGCGTTGCCTGCCGTGATAAATGGAAAACACGGGAACAACATGTTTGGTGTATGGCTGTGTGTTAGTTTGTGCTTCCTGGTGGATTTTGTGCTTTGGGGAACTCTGAACGTCTCTTACCAACTGAGTTCTCCTGAGTGTACTTTCGGTTTCCCCCGATGGCTTTGATTTTTGTCTGGTGGGCTTACTTGTTGGAGTAACTTCCTATTGTTTTACGGACTCTCAGCCTTGTGGACTAATTTTGGACTGCTTGTGGCTGGATTTATTTGGGACACTTCCGAGACGGGTGGGAAGTGTTGGGGAACGTTAATAAACTCTCTAAAACACCTGTGTGTGTATGTGTGTGTGTGAGCACAATCTCTGTACTCTAGGGAGTAGGGAAAAAAACCTCCGCCATGGTCGAATGGGGGGAATTCTGGGAGTTGAAGTCCACAAAGCTGCCAACTTAGGAGAGCCCCGTGTGTGTCAGTCAGGTGTGCAACTTTTGTGTTATTTTTTGCGGAAAGTGTGATGGTTGGGGTTTTTTTGAGCTCTCGGTGACTCTGTGAGGTTCCCGATTGTGGCGGGGGGCCATTTTGTGTGAAGCCCAGCTGCTTTCGCATTGTGTGCGAGTCCGTTGTGCAGCCATGCCCACCCCAGTCAGGTGACCGCCCAGCCACGCCCACCAAACCGCTAGGGAAGAGTTTTGAATGTCACCACGGCCCGTGGGTTGGGAAACTCGCGCGGCGGCGAGTAGGCACTGCTCGCCGCTCGCCCGTAATTTATCAGGAAGGAAGGATGGATGATTTCGTGCAGGAGTAGTTAAGTCGAGACCGGAGGAGAAAGCTCTGCTCGCTGGCTGCGGGGCTTACCGGATTTACCTGGGCGGCCTCGGCTGACGCTAACGGCCGTCGGAATTGGGCTCTGGGTAATAAAGAGGATTTTCACTCCGCCGGAAACTGGGAGCGCCTGGAGGAGGCCCCCTTTCAGGAAAGGGACCCAGGGGGGTGGTCCGCGTTTCTTTTTTGGGGGGGCTTCCACTGAAAACCTATTTTTCTTAATAATAAGAAAAAACCTGCCAAGCTCCCTTCCTTGTATATTTTTTCCTCCTCTCTTTTTCTCGTTCCTTTCTGTCCTTTTTTCTTCCTTTCCTTCCTTCCGTTAGCTATCTGTCTGTTTATCTATACCTCCATCTTTATTTCTCCTTCCTTTTCCTCCCTCTTTCCCTTTCTTTTTTCTTTACTTCCTCCCCTTTTCTTTCTTTTCCTCCATCTTCCTTCTTTTCTCCCCCTTTCTCCTTCCACTTCCTTCCTTTCTCTCCCTTATGTCCTTTCCTCCTTCCCTTCCTTCTTGACTTCCTTTTTCTTTCTTTTCTTTCTTTCTTCTTTTGCTTCCCACTCTTCTTTCATTTCTCCCCCTTATTCCCTTTCCTCCTCCCCTTTCCCTTTCTCCTTTCTTTTCCTCCCTTTTCTCTCTTTCTCCTCCCTCCACTTCCTTCCTTTCTCTCTCTTGTTTCCTTCCCTTCTTTCTTGACTTCCTTCTTTCTTTATTTTTCTTTCTTCCTTTTTTGCTTCCCTCTCTTCCTTTTTTTCCTCCCTTCTCCCTCCCTTCATTATTTCCATTCCTCCTTCCCTTTTCCTTTCGTGACTTTCTTCATCTCCTTTCCCTTTTCCTCTTTCCTTTCTTTTTCTTTCTTCCATCTTTCCTTTTCTTTCTCTCCTTCCTTCTCTTCCTTTCTCTTTCTTTTCCTCCTTCCTTCCTCTCACTCTCAATCTCTCCTTCTTGCCTTACTCTCTTTTTTTCTCTCTCTTTCTCCTCCACTTCCACCTTCCCCTCCTTTATCTTAAGATTGCTGAACATCTTGGGTGAATCTGTAACTCGGGGACTTTCCTGAACCGCCCTGCCCCCCCTCCCCAACTCTTCCCCCCTCCTCCCCTCCACCCCCATCAAGCTAAGCCCCCTCTCCAGATATACTTAACAACCCCCCCATCCCCTCCCCCCCAAAAAGAGGCCTACCTCCATGCACCAAGTCTCACAGAGCACTTTCTCGTGCTCGGCGGTGGGCTGTCCTTGTTCCAGAGCTCGCGACGCCCTGTTGACGCAGCCCGAGGAGGAGAGAAAAAGGGAAGGTAAGACTCACACCTGAATCACAATGTGGTTTAACCCCCCCCCTCCCATTGGGTCCGCAAGGCAGATCCCGGCTCCCCCCAGTCGATCCTTTCCCACCTAAATGCTTAGGTTCCCCCCGTAGAACCATAGAATAACGAAGTTGGAAGGGACCTCGGAGGTCTTCTAGTCCAACCCCCTGCTCAGGGAGGAGAGCCTCGGCCATTCCGGACCAATTGGCTTCTTAAAAACCTCCAGGGACGGAGAAACCCACAACTTCTGGTGGCAAGGAGTTCCCCTGGTTAATTGTCCTCCCTGTTAGGAGGTTCCTCCTGAATTCCAGGTTGCTCCTCTCCTTGGTGAGTTTCCATCTGTTGCTTCTTGTCCTGGGTGGGGTTGGACTAGATGACCGACAAGGTCCCTTCCAATTTTGTGATTCCGATTCTGTTGTCCTGCCTTCAGGGGTTTTGGAGAATAGCTTGACCCCCTCTTCTTTGGGGCAGTATATTGGAAGACGCTATCATGTCCCTCCTTCTTTTCATTAAACGAGACCGACCCAATCCTGCATATTTTGTCCTCCAGTCCCCTTATCCTCTCGCATCTGCACTCTTTCTAAAGTCTCGATATACTTTTTACACCTTGGCGACAAGAACTGGACGCAGGATTCCAAGGGTGGCCTTACTAAGGCTTTGCAAAAGCGGTACGAACTCGTCACGTGAGACGTAGCCCAAGCGTGATTGGCTTACTCTCTTCCAATCCCTTCCTCTGCGATCTCCCCACTCTAGGAGAAAACGACAGGCGTGGGGAATCCTGAGGTCATAACTAGGGATTTTATAAAGCGGTACTAACACGATTCTACCCCTCTGCTAACTCTGAATTCTGCTCCCTCCCAATCCAGGGAGGATTTACGGTCACAGACCTCATCTGGCTTGGAGAGCTGCCAGAAGGACGAGATCTGCAAAACTTGGCAAGGAGTCTCCGAACCAATGAAGCGAACTCCTGCAAACTCCACTCCCCTGTCGCTCCTCTTTTGTTTCCTCTGGGAGGGGCCATTCACCGTCCCCCTGTGGCCTTATTCCCAAGTCGACCCCTGTTCTTTAGCTGTTCTGGCCACTCTGCGCATGCGCACATTGGGAACAGGCTCCAGGTGTTCTTCTGCCTCACGGATGTCTGACTCTGAAGGCAGCTGATAACTGGCAGACGGCCGTGGCCCCCTTTCTGCCTCCGACGCAGAGCCCTCATCGGAGCCTCCCCCAGACTCCAGGACGGCCCAGATTCCTACCCAGTCTCCTCACTACCCGAATCGGCTGCCAACTCCGCTGGCCATTGGCGGGCCACACAACCCCTTCTGTATCTTCTGGGGCGTTGGCTGTTCCTTGCCAGCCTTACCAAAGGGCATTTCCCTGGGCATGGGAACTGGGGGTGTCTCTTGGGGGGGGGGCAGCGAAGGCTCACCTGGACAGAACGACCACCATGGCATAGATATCAATTGCGCTGTCGGCGATCTGTTTCAGCATAAACTGCTCTTCTGCAATTTTGGAGAGAAAGGGAGAGAAAAAGAGTCGAAGCTGAAATCTCGCAAACGGCAGAGGGAAGCCGGATCAATACAAGCAGTCCTCGACTTATGACCGGCAAACGGCCGTAGGTGAGCCAGGCAGTTGTGGACTCGCGCCCCATTTTTAAAAAAAACCTTTTTTGCCACAGCGGTGAAGCCAATAGCTGCTGTCGTTAAGCGAGTTGGGTGGCCGTTAAGCGAGTCTGGTGGCCGTTAAGCGAGTCTGGTGGTCATTAAGCGAGTCGGGTGGTCGTTAAACAAATCCGGCTTCCCCCGGTTGGCTTATGCTCATCAGAAGCCAGCTGGGAAGGTCACCCAAGAGGATTGCGTGACAACTGCGGCCGCCATAAATACGAGGACAGGTGCCGAGAGTTTGAATTTTGATCCCATGACCTTGTGACAGTTGTAACTGCGAGGACTGGTCCTAATTTACTTTTCCCAGTGCCGTTGCCATTTCGAACAGTCATTAAGCAAATGGTCGTAAGTCGAGGACCACCATTAGCTTCTAACTGGGGTCCTTTGGCAACATTTTGGGCTGGGTGCGAAGGAGGCAGCTGGCTTTAGATAACACAACAGCTGCCTTTCTGCATACAGTCCTCGAGTTACAACCATCCATTTAGCTCAAATTTCAAACGGCCCTGGGGAAAAAGCCACTTGGAACCATGTTTCACACTTACGACCGTTGCAAGATCCCCCCATGGTCACGTGACCAAACTCCAGATGCTCGGCGGCCGTGTGAATCCCCTTCAGCGAACTTCCGATGAGCCAAGTCCATGGGGGGGGGGGAGAGGCGGGGGGGAGAGCCAGATCCACTTAACAACCGGGCAAGTAACTGACGAACCACCATGATTCACTTGACAACCATGCTAAAACTTAACGACTGCAATGTTTCACTTAACGGCGGCGGCGAGAAAGGTGGCAAAACGAGGCCGAACTCACTAAACAAATGTTTGGTTCAGCCGCAGAAAGGTTGGTCGTTAACTCGAGGACTACCTTGTATTGTGGGGGAGGGGGAAAAGAGAGGTTTGTCTTTCCAGCCAGCCCCCTCCTCGTAAGTAATCCATGGGGGGTCCCAACCCCCTGAGCCCCCCCCCCCTAAACTCACCGACAACTTTCTTCCCGTGCTTCAGCAGCTGGTTTTCTATCCCGGCCGCGAAGAGGTCGATGGCTTGAACGGCCTGGAAAAGGGGAAAACGGGGGGGTGCGGGGTGGGATTCAAAAAGTGAAAGGGAGGAGGGGAATGCAGACCCCCAAGCCCTCCCCCCTCCCCGGTGTGTACAATCCTGTCCTTTGGAGGGGGGGTGAAAGTGCCCTGAGCCAGCCTTATTGCCCCTAAATCCTTCGAGATGGGAGAACTACAACTCCCATGGGGCTTGAGCAGCCCTGGGGGGTTGTAGTCCAACCCCTGTGACCCCCACCCGGGGTGGGGGAAGCTCCCCGAGACCCCCAATGCTGTCCCCAATGGACTGTTTCTTCAAAACACCCCTAAATGAGATATTGCTTCCTTTTTATCTCCTGCGTTGATTGTTCTTTTTATCAGTAATTGAAGACAATTTTTTCCACTCTTGTTCCCCCCCCCCAACGACAGCCCTGTGAGGTGGGCTGGGCTGAGGGGGAGGGACTGGACCAAAATCACCCAGACGGCTTTCTAGAACTCCCCGTCTCCTGGTGATTGGCCCAAAGTCACCCACCTGGCTTTTCTAGGGAGAAACTAGAATTCCCAGTCTCCTGGTGATTGGTCCAAAGTCACCCACCTGGCTTTCATGCCTAAGGCAGGACTAGAACTCCCAGTCTCCTGGTGATTGGCCCAAAGTCACCCACCTGGCTTTCATACCTAAGGCGGGACTAGAACTCCCAGTCTCCTGGTGATTAGCCCAAAGCCATCCAGTTAGCTTTCATGCCTAAGGTGGGACTAGAACTCACTGTCTCCTGGTGATTGGCCCAACGCCATCCAGTTAGATTTCATGCCTAAGGCGGGACTAGAACTCACTGTCTCCTGGTGATTGGCCCAACGCCATCCAGTTAGCTTTCATGCCTAAGGTGGGACTAGAACTCACTGTCTCCTGGTGATTGGCCCAACGCCATCCAGTTAGATTTCATGCCTAAGGTGGGACTAGAACTCACTGTCTCCTGGTGATTGGCCCAACGCCATCCAGTTAGATTTCATGCCTAAGGCGGGACTAGAACTCCCAGTTTCCTGGTAATTGATCCAAAGTCACATAGCTGGCTTTTCTAGAGAGAAACTAGAACTCCCAGTCTCCTGGTGATTGGCCCAAAGTCACCCACCTGGCTTTCATACCTAAGGCGGGACTAGAACTCCCAGTCTCCTGGTGATTGGCCCAAAGTCACCCACCTGGCTTTCATACCTAAGGCGGACTAGAACTCCCAGTCTCCTGGTGATTGGCCCAAAGTCACCCACCTGGCTTTCATACCTAAGGCGGACTAGAACTCCCAGTCTCCTGGTGATTGGCCCAAAGCCATCCAGTTAGCTTTCATGCCTAAGGCGGGACTAGAACTCCCAGTCTCCTGGTGATTGATCCAAAGTCACCTAGCTGGTTTTTCTAGGGAGAAACTAGAACTCCCCGTCTCCTGGTGATTGGCCCAAAGTCACTCAGCCAGTTTTCATGGCTAAAACAGGATTTGAACTCATGTTCAAGTTACATATACAGATAGTTCTCGACTTACATCCATGCGTTTAGTGACCCCTCTAAGTTACAGCAGCATTGGATAAAAGTGACGTATGACCGTTTTCCACACTTATGACCGTCGCTGCCATCCAACGATCACGTGACCAAAATTCATATACCTGGCAACTGACTCATATTTATGACGGCCGCGGTGTCCCACGGGGTCACGTGATCCCACCTTCTGATGAGCGAAGTCGACGGGGGGGAGCCGGATTCACTTAACAACCCCGTGACGGCGATGATGATTCACTTAACAACGAGGGCACCGAATGTCGTCAAACGGGGCAAATCTCACCCCTAAGGCCTGTCTGGCTTGGCAGCGGGGATGTCAGGCTTCAATTGCGATTCCCTTAACCGCCTCGTCAAGGGAGGTCGTAAAACGGGGCAAAGCTCGCTTTACGACGGCCTCGCTTAGCCACAGGAGGTTTTGGGGCCCACCGTGCGGTCGTTCGGTTGAGGACTTACTGTACGGGTTGAAGAGCTACAACTGGCAGTCGGAGGGTGATAAAACCCTGGGGGCTTTGGGACCCACAAGCAACAAGGAGCAAAAACACACACACAAACACACAAACACACAAACACACAAACACACAAAGGCCAGACTTACCTGCTCACTGCTGGATTCCAAACTCGGGTGCACCACACCTTTTAAGGTGATACCTGTCCCCAAACCTGCCCTCCTGGCGAGATGGGGAGGGAGGAAGGGAGAAGAGAGAGGGGTGAGAAGCCGCTTCACAACTCTTTCTAGCCCCCCCCCCAAAACCCCATCAAGCCCCTCCCCCTAAAAACACGCAGCGGCCACCAACGGTCACAAAAAATGAGATTTAAAACGTGCCGAGCCACGGGGGCGACTCACGGGGAACGAGAGACGGACCCATTCAACACAACCCCCCCTCACCCCCCGCTCACAAAACGGAACGATTTTTTTTTGACGTCGATGGGAGTTTGGGGTTCGATGGGGAAAATGACGGACAGATGGAGAACAAATAAATAAATAAATAAATAAATAACCAAAACCCCTCAATTTCGACGCGCAACAGAGAAATAACGGAGAGGGACTCACTGACGCAAAACGGAAGCTGATCTTCCCGGTAGCTTTGAAAAATAATAATAATAATAATAATTCTATATATATAAAAATGGCTGTGTGTGTGTGTATGTATGTTCTAGCATAACTCTGGAAGGCCTCGACCAATTTCAACCAAGACACCGCTAAAACCCCCAGGGAGTCTGTGTTCTGTTAAGATAAATCCTGTTGTGCCTTAAAATGGCTTCTACAGTACTGCTGTAAAATGGCTTCTACTCTACAGCGCAGTGGAGTTCCCATGGTAACGGCTTCCCAGTACTCCACAAGGGGGCTCCCTCTGGTAAGAGGGGAAAACCCAACGTTAGAAATTACATTTGATCCGGACATTTTTCCCCCTATAAATAAATACCCGCCGAGTTATCGGCTAGTAATAAATAAAAAAAGGAGACGGATTAGCTGGAAAAAGACAAATCACAGGTAGTCCTCACTTAACGTTTAGTGACCGTTGGAAGTTGCAACGGCACTGGATAAAGGGACTTAAGGCCGTTTCTCCCACTCATAGCCGTCCGGCAGGGGATCAAAAGTCAGACGCTTGAGCACTGACTCGTATTTACGACCCAGGGGGATCACATGATCCCCTTCTGCGGCCTTCTGATGAGGAAAGGTTCAGTGGGGGAAGAGTCAGATTCGCTTAACAACCGCGGGACACCCCCCCTTAACAACGGCAGGGATTCCCATTAACAAGCGCGGCAAGGAAGCCCAAAATCCACTCAGCCTATGTCTCCCTTAGCAACGCCCATTTGGGGGGCTCAATCGTGGTCGTAAGTCGAGGACAACCCCGTAGATAGAGAGCCTCCAGCGGCGGGAGCAGTTTACCTCCGAGAACGGAGGCGTTTTGCTACCACTTAAGAGGGAGATTCCTGGAGAATAAGTTGGTCTAACCCAGCGAGAGGCCGGATTTGCTGGCGACCTGCAATCTTTTTAAGGCGGTGGGGAAGCCATGATGGCTTGTTGAACATCCTGGCTTAGTTGTAGCGGGGGGGGGGAGGGAGATGATGCGTACCTGCGGACTCGTTTCCCTGCCTCGCTGACCAACAAACCAGCATTGCCAAAGGGGTTCTTGATGGCTTGTTGCAAACCACGAAGCTGGTTCCCGGCGTTCTGGACCGGAAGGAAAAGTGGACAGACGGGTTTAAACCTGGATTTTGTTACTCGCGATCCTTCCGAGTTGGCTGACCCGCTACCGCTCCATCGGCTAACAAGTCAGCACCACGTCACCCCTCTGGTTTAATGCGGGTCCCCCAAATCTCGCCGGTCCCTAAAAGCCCCCCCCCACCCCCTCACCTGGAACCCGTAGAGAGCGATGAAAAGCCGCAAGATGTCATTGGTGCCTTCGAAGATGCGGAAGATGCGCAAATCCCTCATCACTTGTTCCACGCCGCCTTCCTGCAGCCGCGGAAATCAGGTGGAAGGAGGAGGAAGGGGAAAAAGGAACCAAAGGAGGAGAAAGAGAAAGGAAAAAGAGAAAAAGAAAAGAAAAAGAGGAGAAAGAGAAAGGAAAAGGAGAAGGGGAAAGAGAAAGAAAAAGAGAAAGAAAAGAAAGAAAAAAAGAAAGAGAAAGGAAAAACAGAAAGAAAGAAAAAGAGGAGAAAAAGAAAGGAAAAGGGAAGGAAAAACAGAAAAAGAGAACAAGAAAAAGTGGAGAAAGAGAAAAAGAAAAAGTGGAGAAAGAGAAGAGAAATATTATTATTTCACGGGAATAGATTCTAAAAGCCCAGTCAAAAACACCTTCTTGGAGATGGTGCTGAAGAGGTTAAGAAGCAAGCTTGTTAAGCGGTGGGGGGGGGGGGGTCGTTTCCCACCGTAGCCGAAGCTAACTTGAAACCTGGATAGTAGCCCCCCCCCACTTCTCCCTACATCCCCCCCACCCCCCTGGAAAAACTGACCTTCATGAAGCCCATGCCGCCCATCGTCTGGATGCATTCGTCCGACACGCTCCAGGCGGCTTCCTGGAGATGGCGGGGAAAAAAGAGAGATAAAAGCCATATTGAAGGACGCCCTCTTGACGTGACAGACAGGACTACTTCCTTCCTTTTTCTACCTTCCTTCCTTCCCTCCCTCCCGCTTCCTTCATTTCTCCTTCTTCCTCCCTCCCCTCTTCTCATCCTCATCTTCTTCCCTTCCTCCTTCCCTTCCTTTTTCTATCTTTCTTCCTTCCCCATTTCTTTCATTTTCCGTCCTTCCCCATGTTTCTCTTTCATTTTCTTTCCTTCCTTCTTCCTTCCTTATTTTCTCTTCCTTTCTCATTTTTCATTTTCCTTCCCTTTTTCCTTTCATTTTCCTTCCTTCCTTCTCTCTGCTTCTTTCTCCATTTTCTCTTTCATTTTCCTTCCTTCTATCTTGCTCTCTCCTTCCTTTTTCTTTCATTTTCCTTCCTTTTCTCTCTCCTTCCTTCCTTCCTTCCTCACTTTTCTCTTTTCATTTACCTTCCTTCTATTTTTCCTTTCATTCTCCTTCCTTCTTTTTTTCTTTCCTCCCTCCCTTATTTTTCCTGTTTCATTTTCCTTGCTTCTTTTCTCTACCTTCTGTTCTGTTTTTTTCATTTTCCTTCCTTCCTTCTCTTCTTCCTTCTTTATTTCATTTTCTTTCTTTCCTTCTCTCTTTCCTCTCTCCTCCCTCCCACATTTTCTCTTTCATTTTCCTTCCTTCCTTTTGTCTCCCTTCCTCATTTGTCTCTTTTCATTTACCTTCCATTTTTCCTTTCATTCTCCTTTTTTCTTTCCTCTCTCACTCCCTTATTTTTCCTGTTTCATTTTCCTTCCTTCTTTTTCTCTACCTTCCGTTCTGTTTTTTCCCCATTTTCCTTCCTTCCTTCTTTCTTCCTTCTTTCTTTCATTTTCTTTCCTTCTCTCTTTCCTCTCTCTCTCCTCCCTCCCCAATTTCCTCTTTCATTTCCCTTCCTTCCTTTTCTCTCTCCTTCCTCGTTTTTCTCTTTTCATTTTCCTTCCTTCCCTTTGTTCTTTCTCCTTCCCTCCTTCCCTTCTACCACCCACAACTGATGAGGGGACAACATTCGTGATTGATGCAAATTGCATCCTCCCCCTTCCTGGCCTGCAGAAACCCCCAAGTGGGCCATGAGGGTGGGGGGGAGGGAGCGGAGACCATAACCGTATTTTCACCCCGGTGCCCCCCCCCCTCCAGTCACTCACCGAGCCGAAGATTTTGCTGATGGCTGCCTCAATCTGGAAGTCGGACGCCCCGCGATCCATGTTGGCACTGATCATATAGGCCATTGACTAAGATTTTAAAATATTTATTTATTTATTAGACTTATATACCGCTTCATAGGGCTTTCAGCCCTCTCTAAGCGGTTTACAATTATTTTTTTTAGCAAATTGAGTCAGCAACTTGCCCCCACAGTCCGGGTCCTCATTTTACCCACCTCGGAAGGAAGGAAGGCTGAGTCAACCTTGAGCCAGTGAGATTTGAACCGCCGAACTGCAGATAACAGTCAGCTAAAGTGGATTGCAGTACTGCACCCTAACCACTGCGCCACCTCGGCTCTTAATTGTTTAATATTAATATTGTTTAATAACCATAATCTTTGAAGCATTTTAAAGCTTTTTATTATATTGTTCGCCGCCTAGGAAATAGGGTTGGATATTGGCCCGTTCGTAGTATCCCGCAGTCATGTGACCACAATTTATGAGTTTTAAAACTGTATTTATTTATTTTTTAATTAAATGTATTGGCTGTCCCTCTTGTCACAGGGCAAATCTGGGTGTTTTACTGCATTAATAGGACACAACGATCCAATATTAACATTAATTACATTATTGACTAAATATTAATTATTAGGGAATTTAAAGGATACAATTGTAAAACCTGCCCACAATCAAATAGAATACAATAAAAATATTAAAGATTTTGCCATAAAACGTCTCTAATTCCCATTTCTGGCCAAAAAAACCCCTCAAAAACCATTGAGACTGAGATGAATTCACTTAAAGACCAGCACAAAAGAGGCCATAAAAATGGACGCCATTCCCTAGGGATCTGCTTAACGCCCAGCACGACTTACGACTGGAATTCAGGGATCCATTCCGGTCGTTATGGCGAGGACTACAAGTATCACAGAAAGGGTTTTTAATGTTGTTATGGGCTAATTTTTTTCCCCTTCAAGGCGTGGTCAGTATCGGTATCTTTCGGAAGAACTAAGTTGCTAGTCCTCAAGGCGGCCAACCCGCTTTGCGCGCTCGTACCTCTGTCACGTAGTGGAGGAGCGCCATGCGGGCGAGTTTCTCCTGAATGCCTCCGAAAGTGTGGATTTTTTCCCCAAATTGAGTTCGGTTGGCAGCAAAATCCACCTTTGGGAAGAAGAGAAAGGGAAAAAGAAGAGAGTAGGATTTAGAAGGTGGGAAAATACTAATCCTCGACTTACAACCATCCACTCAGCGACCGTTCAAAGGTCCAAGGGCCCTGAAATAAGTGACTTAGGAGTGTTTTTTCACACTTACGACCATTTTTTCACACTTACGACCATTTTTTCACACTTACGGCCATTTTTTCACACTTATGATCCCTTGCAGTCACGTGATCAAAATCCGGACGCTTGGAAATCTATTCATATTTATGACGGTCGCAACGTCCCGGGAGGGGGAGGGGCAGGTGTCACACCATTCCCTCAAGCAAAGCCAACGGGGGTGCCGGATTCGCTTAATGACGGTGGGACTCACTGGACAACCTTGGCAAGCGAGGTCGTAAAAGGGGGCAAAACTCACCTGGCCACAAGGTTATAAGTCAAGGACGGCCTGCATTAGACTTACCACAGTGATTCGCTTAACGACCTTGGCAAGAAAGGTTGCCGTAAAACGGTGCAAGACTCACCGAAGAATCGTCTCGATTAGTGACAGAAAAAATGGGCCTCACTCGCGGTCGTTAAGTTGAGGACTGCTGGTATAAGGGGAGGGAGGGGAATACGCCCCGGGCGATAACTTCTAGGAGGGGGGGGCACCCAGGAAGCAAGTGGGGCCCAAAGTGACTCACCGCCTTGTGAATGAGTGCCCGCATGGTGCCCGCCATAGCGGCCGCCATGCCGAAGCGCCCGTTGTTCAGGATATTCATGGCCACCTTGAACCCGGCGCCTGGTGCGCCTAGAACGTTCTCCACCGGCACTCGGACGTTATCAAAGTGGACTTCGGCTGTGTTGGATGCTTTGATGCCCATCTTCTTCTCGGGGGGGCCGCTGGGGGGGGGGAAGTAGGGAAGGAGGGAAAATTAGCACCCCCCCAAAACAGGGGTCTTCAAGCTTGGCCACTTTTAAGACTCGTGCACTTCAACTCCCAGAATCCCCCTGTCAATGCTCCGTGTTGTCATGGGGACAGAATGAGTGGGAGGGGTGTATCTAGTGGGTAATGTGATTTATGACACAGACTGAAAGCAAAGACTTGACTGTGAACAAATCTTGCCTAACGCAGTTATTACTAAATCACTGGTTTTTGTATTAAAACATTGGCTCGAGTATTATGAATCAATTACGGCATCCTTTGGAAACTTGACATCCCCATTCAATGACGCCTTTTTAAATGAATCCTCCTACTCCCTAGAGCGGAGCGATCGCGGAGGAAGGGATTACAAGAGAGTAAGCAGGCAGAGACTTGAAGACTAGCCAAGCTGGCGGAGGAATTCTGGGAGTTGAAGTCCAACCAGTCTTAAAGTTGCCAAGGTTAGAGACCCCCAATCACAGGAGACCCCCCCACCCGTGTGTGTGTTTTGCTCTTCTCTGCCCTGCCCCAAACTTCACCCCACCGGCTCAAGATGTGGGGAGGGGCTCCCCATCTCCGCACCCCAAAAGGAACCCAAAATGCCAATGCTCGGATATAGGGGAGGGGGTGTCCCTCGACAACTCACCTGGTGACCCCCCCAAAAGACCGCTCCACGATGAAGGCCGTGATCTTGTCCTTCATCTTCCCCGTCTCGTCTTGCTGCGGGGTTTTAGCAAAGACGGTGAATATGTCGGCGATGCCGCCATTGCTGGGTGAGAAAAGGCGGCTTTAGGACCCTTGCAAAAGACCCTCCCCAAATTGAAACCTTGCTATTTATTTCCCTCTTTCGCCTTCTGCTTTCTCTGTCGTTTTTACAGGGGACGGCAGACTTGTTTAGCAACCGTTTCAATTTACCACGCCAAAGGAAAAACAAGTGTCTTGGGCTCTGTCCTCACATTTACGACCGTCGCGGCATCCTCGGTATGGCAAAATTCAGACCCTTGGCAACCAGCACGCATTTACGACAGTCGTGGTGTCCAGGAAGTCACCTGACCGGTCTTTCAGAGAAGCGGAAGTCTACGGGGGAGCCCGATTCACTTAACCACCACTGGATTCACTTAACGACCAACGTTTAACGATCAAGGAAAAACAGGTGAGAAAAATTCAGCACGATTCCCAGGACCACTGTCTCACTAAGCGACAGAAATTCTGCTCCCCGTCCTGGTTATAAGTCCGGAACGACCTTCTTTATCGGCAATATTGATGTGCAAAAAATTTAGATTTGAGCCTCGTCTCCAGAACTGGAATCAATCCTGATCAATCAAAATCAGAATTTATTAACTCTGAACTAATCAATCAAATCGGAATTAAATGCCACCCCGGAGCAGGAGGAGTGATCAGAATCAGGCTGCAAAAACTTGCCCCCCCCCAAGATTCTACACCGTCATAAATAGAAGACAGTTGTCCAGAATCTGAATTTTGACCATGGGGGGGTGCGGCAACGGTCGTAAATGTGAAACATGGTCTTAAGTCCCTTGTTCCAGTGCTGTTGTAACTTCCAGCGGTCGCTGAACAAACGGTCGTAAGTCGAGGATGGCCTGTATTTCAATCCCTTTTAAAGACGTTCTATGAATGATGGGGGGGGCACATCACCTGTGTGTTGTAGTCCCCCTGAGTCCCGAGGCCGCCTCACCTGATCCACAATTTGCTCCCATTGAGTGTGTAGTAGGTACCGCAAGGGCTTAGTTCGGCTCTGGTCCGGATCGAGGCCGCATCGGAGCCGCTGGTGTTCTCGGTCAGGCAGTACGCGGCGATGGTCTCACCTGGGTGGGGGGAGGGGCGTGGAGGGGAAAGTAACACAAAAGGTGTTCCTCTATGCCCTCCCTCCCCTCCCCCAGCACACCACAAAACCCAAGCGGCAGGCAAAGGAAATGTAAGAGAAAGTGTTGCGGCAGAGGAGAGGGGAGAGGAGAGCAGTGGAAACCTACGGGCCAGACCTCGGGACGAATTATTCATCTCCCTGCCGGCCAAAATGGTTAAATCGCGCTTCTAATTAAATAAATCCTTGATTTAAATTAAGGTGGTTTGTCGTATTCGGGGAGCTGGGCCAGAACAGAAAGCTTGGTGTTGCATTGAAAGTGATAGGGCGAGAAAGCGGGAGGCCGGGAGTTCTAGTCCCACAACCGTCATGAAAGCCGATTGGGTGCTCTTGGGCCAATCGCGAGGACGCGTGAGTTCTAGTCCTGCCTTAGAAATGACAGTGGGCTGGGTGACTTTGGCCAATCAGCAAGAGACGGGGAATTCTAGTCCCGGCTAAGCTGCGACAGCTGGCCTGATGACTTTGGGACAATCACCAGGTGACGGTGAATTCTAGTTCCACCTTAGAAAAGATGGCTGGCTGTGTCAATCACCAGAAGATGGTGAGTTCTAGTCCCGCCTTAGCCATAAAGGTTGCTGGGTGACTTTAGGCCAATCGCCAGGCGATGGTGAGTTCTAGA
Source organism: Thamnophis sirtalis (assembly GCF_051295495.1). Classification (NCBI taxonomy): domain Eukaryota; kingdom Metazoa; phylum Chordata; class Lepidosauria; order Squamata; family Natricidae; genus Thamnophis; species Thamnophis sirtalis. The sequence continues at coordinate 141,870,529 of NW_028261384.1, read as the reverse complement.
TCCACCTTAGAAAAGCCATCTAGGTGCCTTTGGTCCAGTCTCCCTCTCTCTCAGCCCAACCCACCTCACAGGGCTGTTGTGGGGAAATTGGAGATGCTGCCTTGATGAGATGCGTAACCAAAACTGGGAGATAAATCGAATAATAAAATAAACACAGAAATAAATAATAAATAAAAAAAAAATCAGTCAATAAAAACATAAGAAATAAAATACAAATGAAATAAATAAAAAACAACTAAAATATAAACATAAATAAAACAACAAAATAAGCAAATATAAATAAAATAAAAAACAAAATAAAGTAAATAAAGCAGATTAAACATAAAAATAAATAAAATAAAAATAAAATCAATAAAACAAATAAAATAAACCCAAACAATCAACAATCAATAAAAATATAAATACAAACAGAAATGAAATGTAAGTAAAAAACAAAGATAATCTATGAATACAAACAGAAATAAATCATATTTAAAATAAACACAAACATATAAAACACATAAAATAACCAAACATAAATAAAATAAAAAAACAAAACAAATAAAGTAAATAAAATAAACATTAAGCGTAAAATAAATAAAAGCTAAATAAAATAAACATTAATCATAAAATAAATAAAAGCTAAATAAAATAAACATTAAACGCAAAATAAATAAAAGCTAAATAAAATAAACATTAAATTAAAATAAATAAAAACTAAATAAAATAAACATTAAACGTAAAATAAATAAAACTAAATAAAATAAACATTAATCGTAAAATAAATAAAAGCTAAATAAAATAAACATTAAACGTAAAATAAATAAAAGCTAAATAAAATAAACATTAAACGTAAAATAAATAAAAGCTAAATAAAATAAACATTAAACGTAAAATAAATAAAAGCTAAATAAAATAAACATTAAACGTAAAATAAATAAAAGCTAAATAAAATAAACATTAATCGTAAAATAAATAAAAGCTAAATAAAATAAACATTAATCGTAAAATAAATAAAAGCTAAATAAAATAAACATTAAACGTAAAATAAATAAAAACTAAATAAAATAAACATTAATCGTAAAATAAATAAAAGCTAAATAAAATAAACATTAATCGTAAAATAAATAAAAACTAAATAAAATAAACATTAATCGTAAAATAAATAAAAGCTAAATAAAATAAACATTAAACGTAAAATAAATAAAAGCTAAATAAACATTAATCGTAAAATAAATAAAAACTAAATAAAATAAACATTAATCGTAAAATAAATAAAAACTAAATAAAATAAACATTAAATGTAAAATAAATAAAAACTAAATAAAATAAACATTAATCGTAAAATAAATAAAAACTAAATAAAATAAACATTAAACGTAAAATAAATGAAAGCTAAATAAAATAAACATTAAACGTAAAATAAATAAAAACTAAATAAAATAAACATTAAATGTAAAATAAATAAAAACTAAATAAAATAAACATTAATCGTAAAATAAATAAAAACTAAATAAAATAAACATTAATCGTAAAACAAAGAAAAGCTAAATAAAATAAACATTAAATGTAAAATAAATAAAAGCTAAATAAAATAAACATTAAACGTAAAACAAAGAAAACCTAAATAAAATAAACAGAAAGATCATCAATAAAACAATCAATCGATAAAAACAATTTATAATACGAACAGAAGTAAAATAAATAAGTTAAGTAAAACGCACCATAAAGATAACATAAAAGCATAAATAAAACATCCTACAGAAAATAAACTTTAAGTAAATAAATGAAGCATAAATAAAAAAATTTAAAAAATAAAATAAAAGAGGAATAAAAGAAAAGAAAAGATAAACAAAAGAAGGAGAAATAAAATCTCTTCTCAGCCTCAGTCAGAAAGAGACCATCTGGCTTGGGGGTGGGTGGGCGTCCCTTGCGCTCCGCCCCGCCCTGGCAGAGTCCCCCCCTCCGGTGCCCGGCCTTACCAGTTGCAAATTTGGGCAAGTACTTCTTCTTCTGCTCCTTGGAGCCGTAGAGCAGGATGCCCTTGAAGCCGATGGACTGATGGGCGCCAAGGGTGATGCCCACTCCCAGGTCGTGCATCCCCACGATTTCCACCATGCGGGCATACTGGGGGGGGGAGGCAGAGAGGAGAGAGGGGGGCTCTGTTCAAGGACCGGAATCGGACGCCTCAAAGCATGCGCAGCCTCCGAAGATCCGAGCCCCCTCCCTCGGGATTGGGGGTGGTGTAGGACTGACCTGGGTGTTGGTGAGCCCCAGACCCCCAAAGGCGGTGGGCACCTGCAACCCGAAAGCCCCCATGTCCTTCAGGCCCCTCATCGTCTTCTCTTGCACCTGCCCCAGCTCCTCATTCCGGGACGGGTTGTTCATCTCCTGCGGAAACGGGAAAGGGGGGGGGGCATTGTTTTACGGCGCGCTGACCTCCCACCTGCCTCCCCCCAACCCAACGGCCGCCACTCTTCACCCCCTCACCTCAAAGAAGCGAGCGACGGGATCCACCAGCTCCCGCAACGTTTGCGTCTGCTCCTCATTGAGGACTGTGAGAAAACCAGAAGGGGCCGTTATTTGGGGCGGGACAGTCCTCAGACGTAACGTCCGTTCGTTTAAAAGTGGCCGACTACTCCTCGACTTACATCCATTTGTTCCGCAATTGTTCGACGTTACCATGACGCTGGAAAAAGTAACTTACGGCAAGACCTCGACTTATGGCCACTCGCTTAATGACCATTCGAACTTTAAAAAAGGGGACTTAACAGCAGTCCTCGACTTATGGCCACTCACTTAATGACCATTTGAACTTTAAAAAGGGGGACTTAGGACCAGTCCTCGACTTACGTCCATTTGTTTAGTGACAATGCAAAGCTGCAACAGCACTGAAAAAAGGGATTTATGACCGTCCTTCACATACGACCATTGCAGCGTTACAAAAACCCAAACACGACGCAATGAAGAACCCGTTTCAAAATCAAAAATTAGTTCTTGACTTACAACGAATTCGTGAGCATTACAAGGAACTGAGAAAAGCAACAGGCCCAGTCCTCATACTTACAACCGTTGAAGCATTTCCTCCACGCTCACGGGATTCAGGGGAATTCCCCCGGTTTGCGACCTTCCCTGCTGGCTTCTGGCCAGCAAAGTCAATGGTGGGGAGGATCCGGATTCCCTTAACGGCCACGTGACTCGTTTAACCACCTTAGCGATTCCAATGACCGACAGCAGGAAAATAAGTTGCAAAATTAAGCGTGGCTCGTTTAACCTTGCCGAGCGCCGGAAATGCTTGTTTGCCATTGCGGTTGTAAGTCGAGGACTGCCGTCGTGCCAGCACAACCCCCCCTCCTGGGAACCCCCACTCCCCATCAGTGGGGGGGGGGGCGCCTAGGACTCTAAGAGCCCCCCGCTCTTTTGCAAACGGGCCTCAACTGCCAGCAAGCCAGGAAACCAGGTGCTGTTTCACACATACGTCCATGTGCTGAACCAGCCAATCCCTCACACTCACAAAACCCACAGACCCACAAACACACCTGTCCCCTCCCCCCCCCCAACTCCTTTTACCTGAAGGATAAGGGAAAACTTGCTCAGTGATGATCTGGCCTTTAAAAATCCCCACCGCGAAGGATTTCGTTTCCTGGTGGGAGAAAACATGGGGGGAAAATTAACAAAAAAAGAGATTAACTCGGGATCCTGAGTTCGAATCCGACCATTTCTGTGTTTTCGGGCCAAGGATCCGGAATCTCTTTTTTTTCCTGAGCTTGTAAAATAACAGATGCTGATGCCAGGACAGCCTCCCCCCCTCTTTCCCTCTGGCAGATGTCACCCCCACCCCCACCCCAATCCAATCTCTCCGCAGCCCCCTTTGAAAAGGGGAGGGGGGGCTGTACAGACTAATCTGCTTTAGTGCCCCCCGCTGCGTTTCATTATCCCTAGCAGATTTCCCCTGGTATAACACAGCTTTTATTGTCATTGTCCATTACCCCTGAATAAGCCTATTTCCTTAAAAATATATACACAAGGGCAGTCCTCAATTTACGACCACCATTCCTGTGGCTAATTGGCCCAACTAAGTTGAGTTTAGACTCAGTTTTGGCTCACGGGGATGAAGCAAATCCCTGCTGCTCTAAAAGCAAGTCACACGGTCGTTAAGTGAACCCAGCGGGGATCACATGACACTCCTCCCCCCCGGGACCGTGCGACCGTCATAAATCCGAGTCAACGGCCAAGCGTCAAGTCAAGAACTCCCTCTATCTGCTTTCTGGCGAAAACAAGGTGCCCCAATTGTTCGCCACGTGAGCGTCGGGGAGATGCTCCCACGGTTGTAAGTATGAGGACTGGTCCTAAGTCCCTTTTCTCAGCTCCTTGTAACTTTGTCACTAGAACTGTCGTAAGTTGAGGACGACGACAACTTGCCGGCTGTTGTTGAAGCCAGGAAGGCGTTTCCTTGACCTCAGAAACGGACGACACCCAGAAATGAGGAGGCATGAAATTAATAATCATAAGATGGTGGGTGGAAGATGGCAGGGCGGGGAGCCATTAATGGCGGGTGTGAGTTGTGGTTTGTCTAAGCCGAGTGTGTGTCCACCTTCACAACTATTAAGATCTGCGGACTTCGACTCCCAGAACTCCCCAGGGGGAAAAAGATCCCCCAAAATTCAGCACGAAGAAGAAATGCGGCTAGAAAATCCAAAAAATGATGCCAATTTTTGTGAATCGGGAAACTTTCTTAATAGACGGTGGGAATTCAGCAGGCGTAATATATCTTGAATTTAGCAAACTCCAAAAAACAACAATACAAATTGAATCAATAAACGGGTTTTAAAAAATGGGTTAGAAGCCCTGAATTAAATGGGTAAGCTGGGCTAGGGAATTCTGGGAGTTGGAGTCCACCCATCTTCCAATGGGAAGCATGGGACCTGTAGTCCCTTCCCACTTCCTCAATAGGAAGCCAATAGAGCAGCTGAAATAGCTACTTCCTCTTTCTCTGCCTTGCTTCATTCACCCCATGTGCCATCAAAATTAATCCCCCAAATATTGCTGCAAAGACCCCCCTGTCCAAAAAAAAAAGGGATTTTTTTTTTGGGGGGGGGAGAAAAGACCACATACCGTAGATTGATGCTTCTTCCCCAATTCTTCTTGGGACAATGACTCTGCTTTTGGTCTCTGTTTTTCTGGGACGGCCTGAAAAAAGAAGGGAGACAGCGGGACATAGATTGGGATTGATGGGGTGCCACCTTCATCCCGGGGGCGGGGGTTTGGCGCAACGTTGAATCAAAGTGGAATTTAAATGCAGCATTTAATCAAAGTGGATTTTGGGTGCAATGTTTAATAAAAGTGGAATTTATTTACTCTTTAAAAAATGTATAACTAAAAAAAATGTATAACTAATAAAGATTACTTTAATAAAAAAAAAGTGGAATTTAAATGCAACGTTGAATCAAAGTGGAATTTGGGTGAAAGGTTTAATAAAAGTGGAATTTAAATGCAACGTTTAATCAAAGTGGAATTTGGGTGAAAGGTTAATAAAAGTGGAATTTATTTACTCTTTAAAAAATGTATAACTAAAAAAAATGTATAACTAATAAAGATTACTTTAATTAAAAAAAAGTGGAATTTAAATGCAACGTTGAATCAAAGTGGAATTTGGGTGAAAGGTTTAATAAAAGTGGAATTTAAATAGCAACGTTTAATAAAAGTGGAATTTGGGTGAAAGGTTTAATAAAAGTGGAATTTAAATGCAACGTTGAATCAAAGTGGAATTTGGGTGCAACATTTAATAAAAGTGGAATTTAAATGCAACATTTAATCAAAGTGGAATTTGGGTGAAAGGTTTAATAAAAATGGAATTTAAATGCAACATTTAATCAAAGTGGAATTTGGGTGCAACGTTTAATAAAAGTGGAATTTAAATGCAACGTTTAATAAAAGTGGAATTTGGGTGAAAGGTTTAATAAAAGTGGAATTTAAATGCAACGTTGAATCAAAGTGGAATTTGGGTGCAACATTTAATAAAAGTGGAATTTAAATGCAACATTTAATCAAAGTGGAATTTGGGTGAAAGGTTTAATAAAAGTGGAATTTAAATGCAACATTTAATCAAAGTGGAATTTGGGTGCAACGTTTAATAAAAGTGGAATTTGGGTGAAAGGTTTAATAAAAGTGGAATTTAAATGCAACGTTGAATCAAAGTGGAATTTGGGTGCAACGTTTAATAAAAGTGGAATTTAAATGCAGCGTTGAATCAAAGTGGAATTTGGGTGAAAGGTTTAATAAAAGTGGAATTTAAATGCAACATTTAATCAAAGTGAAATTTGGGTGAAAGGTTAAAAAATGGAATTTAAATGCAACGTTTAATCAAAGTGGAATTTGGATGCAACATTGCATAAAAGCGGAATTTAAACGCAATGTTTAATGAAAGTGGGATTTAAATGCCGCGTTTACTAAAGGTGGAAATTAAATGCAATGCTGCAGAAAAGCGGGATTTAAATGCAAGGTTTAATCAAAGCGGGATTTAAATGCAACGTTGCATAAAAATGGAATTTAAATGCAACGTTGCATAAAAATGGAATTTAAATGCAACGTTGCATAAAAATGGAATTTAAATGCAACGTGGCATACAAGTGGGATTTGGATGCAATGTTGCATAAAAGCGGGATTTAAATGCAACGGGGCTGCAGGAAAGTGGAATTTAGTTTCTTTCCTTTTTGAAAGGAGCTGGAAGAGGCAGGGACGGAGGCAGGTCACAGCCGGGACAGGCGGTAAACGCTGACCGGCTGGCGCACGTGGTGTGGCGTGATCAGCTTTTAATCCCGGTGAAACCGCAATTAATCCGGTCCAGCCATGCGCGGGTTGACCGATTCCGGGGCCCATAAATAGGCTGTAAAACCGTCCGCTTATTTCAATGATTTCGCCCGCAGAGGCAGTCCTCGACTTACGGCCATGCAGGGAGCCTGCCCACTGCAGCCCTAAAATGTGCAGCTCTTCCACCCCCTTTTCTGGTGGCTGTTGAACAAACCCTCCGTCATTAAGCGGATCTTTTTTGCCTTCTGGCATCTCTAGGGGCAAAAGATGTACGTTTTACCTGGTTTTGGAGTCTGTTTCCCTCTCTGGGCGTTGGGTCAGGAGTTTGTTTGTGTGGTTGTGTTACATTGTGTGTTTGTAAACCGCCCAGAGGGAAGGAGGGAGCCAAGCAGGAAACAGGTTGGCCATTTGCAAAGTTTCCCCCAACCAATTGTGGCTCGTGTCCCAAAGGAAGGGAGGAGAGAGGAAGGGAGGGAAGGAAGGAAGGAAAGAAGGAAGGAAGGAAAGAAATGAGAAGGGAGGAAGAAATGAAGGAAGGGAAATGAGAAGAAAGGAAGGAAGGAAAGAAATGAGAAATGAGAAGAAAAGGGAGGAAGGAAAAGAGAGTGGGAGAGAGAAAAGGGAGGAAGGAAAAGAAATGAGAAGGGAGGAAGAAATGAAGGAAAATGAGAAGGAAGAGAAATGAGAAGGAAAGGAGGAAGGAAAAGAGAGAGAGAGGGAGAGACGGAAGGAAAAGAAATAAGAAGGGAGGAAGAAATGAAGGAAGGAAAATGAGAAGGAAGGGAGATGAGCAGAAAGGAAGGAAGGAAAATAAATGAGAAGGGAGGAAGAAATGAAGGAAGGGAAATGAGAAGGAAGGGAGATGAGAAGAAAGGAAGGGAGGAAAGAAAGAAATGAGGAGGAGGAGAAATGGGAAGAAAAGGAAGGAAAAGAGAGAGGGAGGGAGAGAAGGAAGGAAAAGAAATAAGAATGGAGGAAGAAATGAAGGAAGGGAAATGAGAAGAAAAGAAGGAAGGAAAGAAATAAATGAGAAGGAGGAGAAATGAGAAGAAAAGGGAGGAAGGAAAAGAGAGAGGGAGGGAGAGAAGGAAGGAAGGAAAAGAAATGAGAATGGAGGAAGAAATGAAGGAAGGGAAATGAGAAGGAAGGGAAATTAGAAGAAAGGAAGGAAGGAAAGAAAGAAATGAGAATTAGGAGAAATGAGAAGAAAAGGGAGGAATTAAAAGAGAGAGGGAGGGAGAGAAGGAAGGAAAAGAAATGAGAAGGGAGGAAGAAAGGAAGGAAGGAAAATGAGAAGGAAAGGAAATGAGAAGAAAGGAAGGAAGGAAAGAAAGAAATGAGAAGGAGGAGAAATGAGACGAAAAGGGAGGAAGGAAAAGAGAGAGGGAGGGAGAGAAGGAAGGAAGAAATGAAGGAAGGAAAATGAGAAGGAAGGGAGATGAGAAGAAAGGAAGGAAGGAAAAGAAACGAGAAGGGAGGAAGGGAGAGAAGGAAGGAAAAGAAGGAAAAGGAGGGAAGAAATGAGAAGGAAAGGGGGAAGGGGGGAAAGAAAAGAAGGAAGAGAAATGTGAAGGAAGAAAGGAAGGAACGAGGGAAGGAAGATGAGAAGCAAGGAAGAGAAATGAGAAGGCAGGAAGGGAAAGAGAAAGGAAGGAAGGAATAGGCAGAAAGTCAAAAGGAAAGAAGACAAAAAGAAAGAAGGGAAGGAGAAAAGGGAAGAGGCAGACTTCTTTCTTGCCATTTCGGGGGCTGCCTGGGGGTCTCTTGCAGCCCCTACCCACCCCCATCCTCCAGGCCAGGACGGGGACGGGCCGGGGGGGGCGTCTCCCGGGGCGGCCCATTGTCCGCAGCCCCGTTGCCCTTTCCCCTACATCTGCCTGCAGATTCCCCGCATGGCGCGGCTGTCATTCCCAAGGACTCCGGGATTCCGATCTGGGTCAACCCGGGTGTAGGTCGTGGGAATGCACCCCGCTGCGTTGCAAGGACGACACCAGACCCAGAATTAAAAGCCCGGGCGGGGAGTGGGGGACGTCTTAGTAATGCAGGGGCGGGGGGCAAGCCAGACGTGCAATCTTGAGCTCAAGCTTCTAGTCCTCCCCAAGCCCCCTCCCCTCTTCCAACCCACCCCTAGAAGCCCCCTCCCCACCGTTACCTGGGCGGCGGCCGCTTGGGCGGCGTAGAGTCTCGCAGGGGGGCAGCCGGGCCTGCAAAAAGTGGGGAGGGGGTTGCAATAAAAAGGGGGGCTGGGTGGGGGGGTCTCAGGATCCTCCCCCTCCCCCCAGACCCTCCCCCAGCTCCTACTCACCCCCGCAGGGCGCCGAGCCCCAGGAAGAAGCGAGGGCACAGGCGGAGGGCTGCCATGCTTGGGGAGGGGGCTCCAAATGGGGAGGGGGTCTCTCTCTCTCTCCTTGCTCTTTGCAAGCTGTTGCTGCTGTCTGCGCTCCGCTTGCTCGCTCCGCCCCCTCCCTTGTCAAAGTGGGAGGGGAGGAGGAGCAAGGGCGGTGCATGCTGGGAGTTGGAGTTTGCTCCAGCTGCGGACGTGGCTGCTCCTATGAAGCCCCTCCCTTCCTCCCTCCCCCGCCTCTTTGCACATTGGCAAGGAGAGAGAGAGAGCATGCACAGAGTGCTTCCCTTCCGGAGAACCCCCTTTGGGGCTTGCAAAGAGGAAGGCAGTGCCCCTGAGCATGTACAGAGCGCCCACCCTCCACCTTCCTATTATATAGAACAGTGGTTCCCAAACTTGGCCACTTTTAAGACTTGTGGACTTCAACTCCCAGAATTCAGTTGAAGATGGACGGACTTCAACTCCCAGAGTTCAATTGAAGATGGATGGACTTCAACTCCCAGAATGCAATTGAAGATGGATGAACTTCAAGTCCCAGAATTCAATTGAAGATGGATGGACTTCAACTCCCAGAATGCAATTGAAGATGGATGAACTTCAAGTCCCAGAATTCAATTGAAGATGGATGGACTTCAACTCCCAGAATTCAATTGAAGATGGACGAACTTCAACTCCCAGAATTCAGTTGAAGATGGATGAACTTCAACTCCCAGAGTTCAATTGAAGATGGATGAACTTCAACTCCCAGAATTCAATTGAAGATGGATGGACTTCAACTCCCAGAGTTCAATTGAAGATGGATGAACTTCAACTCCCAGAATTCAATTGAAGATGGATGGACTTCAACTCCCAGAATTCAGTTGAAGATGGACGGACTTCAACTCCCAGAATTCAATTGAAGATAGATGGACTTCAACTCCCAGAATTCAATTGAAGATGGACGGACTTCAACTCCCAGAATTCAATTGAAGATGGATGGACTTCAACTCCCAGAGTTCAATTGAAGATGGACGGACTTCAACTCCCAGAATTCATTGTTTTTTTCAATTGAAGATGGATGGACTTTTAGCGAATGCTGGCTGGGGGATTCTGGGAGTTGAAGTCCGGACATCTTCAAGTCGCCAAGGTTGAGAAACACTGTCTTAGTATCTTAATTTATAGATAGATGTCTTAGTATCTTAATTTACTGATAGTTCTCAACTTACAACCGTGTCCAAAGTTACAACGGCCCTGAAAAAGGTGACTTGTGACCCATGTTTCCTACACGTGACCATGGTCCTCCAAATTCAGACGCTTGGCAACTAGTCACGTGATTTCTTCCCTTTGGCGACCTGCCGACGAGTCAATGGGGAAGCCGGATCCGTTTAACGCCATGTCACTAACTGAGCAACTGCAGCGACTCACTTAACAACCGTGGCCAGAAAGGTGATAAGACGGGGCAAAACTCAAATCGTCTTTGAAATATTGGGGGACAGCTGTGGTCGTTAAGTCAATATAAAATCTTTTTTTCCCAAAAACCAAATTTAAAAAAAAAGAAATTAAATCTCCATTTTAAAACAACATGTTTTGAATTAAAGCAAAGAAATATTTAAAAGTCAGAAAATTTGGGATGAACCAATTCGGGCGAACTCAAAACTATAACCCCCCCCCCACAAATATTTTACACAATCTTACACACTCGCACCCACCCACGACGTCTTACAAAACACACAATTGCGCAGACTCTGGCTTCTCTTTTAAAAGTTTTTATTATTTTTTTTAATTGAAGGCTTTTTGTACACAAAAAGAGCTAAAAAATAAATATGTCCTTACAAAAGTGTATTCTGCTAACAGTCACACGAAACACGCCTTTCGCCACACGTGTGCGCACAGACCCCCGAGAGATACAGGAGGGGCTAAATAGTCGGGGGGGTCCGATGCCGAGGACGGCCAAGGGGATGATGGAGCTTGTAGTCCTCCACATCTGGTCAGTCCCAGAAGAGTGGCCGCCTCAATAGGATGCCTCTTAAAAAACAGCATTTCTCAATTTGGGCACTTGGAAGACGGGTGGATTTCAACTCCTTTGTAACTTTCTTAAAGTTTCTTAATAGACGGTGGGAATGCGGTTAGACGTAATATATCTTGATTTCGTCAAAGTGACAAAACTATGAATGAATAAGAGAGTTAAATGTGGGCTAGATGGCCGGACAATTCAACAAAAGATTGATAGACGGGGCTGGGGGATTCTGGGCGTTGAAGCCCACCCATCTTCCAGGAGACAAGGTTGAGAAATAATTGGGTTAGAGTGGAAGATGGGTGGGCTTCAACTCCCAGAATCCCCCATCCCCGTCTATCAATCTTCCGTGGAATTGTCCTGCCATCGAGCCCACATTTAACTCTCTTATTCATTCAGTTTTGTCACTTTGACGAAATCAAGATATATTACATCTACCGCATCCCCGCCGTCTATTAAGAAATTTACTCATCCATAAAGAAAGTTACCAAAAATAAAATAAAAATGCACTAAAGGTATCGTAGCCGCGTCTGTTCTATCCACAGTGAATGCTGGGAAACCTTTGCTGGCTGGGGAATTCTGGGAGTTGAAGTCTACCCATCTTCCAAGCTGGCGAGAAACATCGCTCTAAGACACCCTTGGTGGGCTCGGGGCAAAATAGCACCATGGTAAACAGAGTCTGCACCCTGGTTTTTTTTGGGGGGGGGAGAGGGAGAGAAATGAATTGAGGCAGATTCTTTTTTGGGGGGGGGAAGAGAAGGGACAGGCACAAAATTCAACCCCGCTTTCTGCTGTTTGCACGCTCCCCAATTCTGCCGTATCAAGCCAATAGCTGGGAGCGGGAGAATTCGGTCCGTTTTGTGGGGAGACGGACCCCCCCTTAAAGGGGAGCAGGAAGGGGGTCTCCAGAAGCCTCTGCGGGGCTCAAAACCCAAATATACCCCCCCACACACACACATGGAGACAATTTGGGGACGAAATAACCTGAAAGTTTGCAGCTTTTTCGCAACGAGTGGGGATTATGCTGGTGTGTAAGATAGGGGGTGCTGCTTAAAGCCCCCCCCCCAAATAGTCTACCCCCAGTTCACTTATCTGTAACTTCTGGGGTTTTCTTTCACCCCTCAAGGCTCCCCAGGAAAGAAGGCGAGGAGACATTAACGGAAAAGCTAGAAAATCAAGCCTCAAGGGTGGCATTTGGGGTGCGACCCCCCCCAAAGATACAAAAGAGGGGATCAAAATGAAGTTAGGAAAGAAATAAAGACACCCCCCCTCCCCTCGATTCAAAAACAGGACGGGCTGTAGTGTTAAAAATACAACTTGGGACAAGATACCCCATACACGTTTAAAGGACGGGGAATTAACACGCCCCCCCCTTCCAAAAAAGTGAATGAAAAACAATCTATAAAAAACATTTTCTTAATAAAAAATAAAACAAACACAGAACAATTAAAAAAAAAAGACCCCTTCATTGTTACCGGCTCGGAGACGCCTTCGAGGAGAAGGCCGGGAAAGTACCGTCAAGACGAGGAGGTGCCCACCGCGGGGACAAGGTCGGAATTGGGAATTGCGTACCATTGCTTCGGCCATTTTGACTTTTTGGACCTCGCTTGGCAGAGAAGCAGGAAGGACCCCTCCACCCCCTACAAACCACCCAAAGGGAGGGAACGGAAAAGGAAGCAAGCCCCCCCTCTACTTCAGAAGCCAAATCTCGGGAAGAGGGGAGGGAAAAAAAGAAAGATAACTCGGACGAGGGACGGAGGTGGGTTCGGCCCCCTGACCCCCGGAAGACGAGGTGATTTTTTTTTTTCAAGGCTGGTGGGAGAACGCTGAGCCTCCCCGTCTCAGCATAGCAAGGCACGAACGTTGGAGGAAGACCTGAGTCACGGACGATCCTGAAAAGCCGCTTGGCCAGCGATCCCCGGAGCGGAAGGCGAGACGGAGTGTGAGGCAGCCCGGAGGGATTGTCTCGCGGCCCCGCAGGGATCGACTCGTTGCCGCGAGCAGCCCGTTTGGGCCCAAGGGTCAGCGGATCACTCTGGGACTGGGAGGGTTTGTGGTCCGTCCTTTGGGGAGGGACACCCCCCCTCCCCAAAAGAGGCTGGATCATTCAAGGTGGCGGGTTTTGGGTGGGAATGGATGGTATTGGGGCCGGAGGGGAGAAGCGCAGCCCGCGTCCGTCCCCCATCACATCACGTCCACAAAGAACTCGCTGGGGTTCCCCATGGCCATGTGGAAGGACTGCCGGCTGGCGGTCAGCTCGGGGGGCACCGAGCCCAGATCCCGCACCGGAGGTGCGCCCGGAGGCTGTATGGTGGGGGGAGGAAGAGGAGGAGGAGGAGGAGGAGGCACCATCATCACCATCATCGGTTTGTAGGTCAAGGGTACTCCGCCGGGGGCCGCGTAGGCGCTGTGGAGGGAGGGGTGGGAGCGCACGCTGACGCCCCCCAGGCTGTGCTGGCTGCGCTGCGAGGAGCCCTCCCCGCCGGGCACCAACGCCGGCCCCCCGCGCTGGCTGCCGCTGCGGATGGAGTATTCTGACTCGCTGCCGCTGCCGGATTTCGAATCCGCCCCCGGCTTCTCCTCCTTGGGTCGCCCGGCCCCTCGGCCGCCCCCGTCGCTACGGTTCGAGCCGCTACTGCGGCTGCCTGCAAGGCAAGAAAACCCCATTGATCAACGGATTTCTGAATGAAGATTTCTACAGGGAGTCCTCGACTTACGCCTGCAACCGAGCCCCAAATTCACGTTGATAATTAAAGGCCGTTGCTCAGTGATTTTTGCCCCATTTTTGCGACCTTTCTTGTCACGTCCGTTAAGCAAACCAGTAACCCGGTCGTTAAGTGAATCTGGCTTCCCCGTTGTTTTTGCTCGTCGGAGGGCCGGAAAAGGGAACTCACGTGACATATACCCCCACCCGGGAACGCTGCAACCGTTATAAGTACGAGTCAGAGGCCCAGGGGACACATTTTTAAAATCTCCCCTGGCAAACAGTGAGGGGGCTGAAAGGACCGCAGATCCGCTTAACAACCTTGGTGGCTTGCTTAGCGACCGCTGTGAGAAAAAAAAAAAGTCGTAAAATTAGGGCGGCCACACGGGATGACTTGGTTTACCACTGCCCTGACTTTGGGAAGACTCCCTCGGGGTCACAGAATGAGGACTAATGTTTAATAAAAACTATTAAAAAAAAAAAAAAAAAGAATGAGGACTAGCACCTTCCCGAGGCTTACAAAGAGGAAAAAAACACAAATATGAAACTTTAAAAAGGATATAAAAATGAGAGCGAGGGGAGGAAGGCCTTCCCAGAAACCCCCTCCCCAATTCCAAACAGGGAAGGGCCCGGTTCTGAGCTGCTCCCCGCCCTCCCGCCATCTCCCCGCCTCCCTTGTCCAGCGGATCCCAGAGCCCATTCTCCCCAGCCGGCCGAGGTCCCGACGTACCTTCGCTCTGCTGGCTGCCCGCACTTCCCACCCCGTAGCTGTAGGAGGAGAGCTCGTGGTAGGGTGGAGGCTGGGGGCTGTACGGGTGGGGGGCCGGATACTGGTAGGGAAAAGTTGGCATCAGCGGCCAAGGAGTGGCCCCTGGCAGAGGCAGAGGTGCCAGCGTGTCCTGGTCGGACGCCCCACTGGATCCGTCGTTGTCGTTCAGCGAGAGGTTGGCCATATCTAGAGGACGAGAGAAAGAGAATGGGGATCACACCCCAAGTCAGCTATCAATCACAGGGGTTTTCCCCTCCACAATTTCAGCTAGTCCTCACTGAGTGACCACAAAGCACTTACAGGTAGTCCTCGACTTACGACCCGCAAATTGACGCTGCTAAGCGAGGCATTTCTTAACTGAGTTTCACAACCTTGCTTACCCACAGTTCCCAAGTGAATCGTGGCAGTTGTTCAGTTTAGTAACAATGGTGGTTTAGTGAATCTGGCTTGCCCCTTTTCCCGTCAGAAGGTCACCAAAAGGGGATCGCGTGGCCCCGGGGACACGACGACCGTCATAAGTGCGAATCCGCTGCCAAGCACCTGAATTTTGATCATGGGACTGCGGGGTCACTAACGGTCATTAAGTGTGAAGCACAGTCCTAAGTCACTTTTTTTCGGCGCCGTTAACTTGTGGACGGCCACTAAATGGTCCGTTGTAAGTTGAGGACTAGGTGTATTCAGCAGCCACTGAGCGAACACCGTGACCGCGCTTACAATCTAACTTCCAAAATTTTCCTTCGATTTACAACGGGGACGAAAGCAAGATTCGGTCCCGAAGTGATGTTTTTATACCCGGCGAATGGCCGCTAAACGAGGCAGTCGCTCAGCGAGGACTGTCTGCCCGCTCTTCGAGCAAAGGGGAGACCCTCAGAGGAAACGGCGGGGAAAGTGACGGGCTGGGAAAATTCAGGAATGGGCGGGAAGACACAGGAACAATCCAGGCGCAGCTGAACAGGATTCCCAAGAATTAAATGTAATTGAAATAGTAAGAAAAGCATTTTTAAAAAAACACAGAACTTTCTTTCTTTCTTTCTGAGATTGTACAGGTTCTCCTGTTTGAGGAGGTGGGCTGGACTAGAAGGCCTCCAAGGTCCCTTCCAGCTCTATTCCATTCCAATTCCCTATTCCAATTCTTCTATTCTATTCCTATCCATATTCTCATTCTCTATTCTGTTCTGTTCTATTTCTATTCTTTATTCTAATTCTCTATTCCATTCCACTCCACTCCACGTTCTATTCTATTTCTATCCAGATCCTAAATTCTCCTATTCTATTCTATTCATATTCTAATTCTCTGTTCTATTCGATTTCTATTCTATTCTTTATTCCAATTCTCTATTCCATTCCATTTCACTCCACTCCACATTCTATTCTATTTCTATACATATCCTAATTCTTCTATTGTATTCTATTCTATTCATATTCTAATTCTCTGTTCTATTCGATTTCTATTCTAGTCTTTATTCCAATTCTCTATTCCATTCCATTCCACTCCGATCCACATTCTATTCTATTTCTATCCATATCCTAAATTCTCCTATTCTATTCTATTCATATTCTAATTCTCTGTTCTATTCAATTTCTATTCTAGTCTTTATTCCAATTCTCTATTCCATTCCATTCCACTCCGATCCACATTCTATTCTATTTCTATCCATATCCTAAATTCTCCTATTCTATTCTATTCATATTCTAATTCTCTGTTCTATTCAATTTCTATTCTATTCTATTCTTTATTCCAATTCTCTATTCCATTCCATTTCACTCCACTCCACATTCTATTTTATTTTATTTCTATCCATATCCTAATTCTCCTATTCTATTCCATTCCATTCCTAGTTCTAATCTATTCTAATTCTCTATTCTCTATTCTAATTCTCCATTCCATTCCTGTGGTACACAACGTAATGCTGCAGGGGGTATCTCCGAACTTGGCAACTTGGGAGAGCGGTGGACTTCAACTCCCAGAATTCCCCAGCCAGCTTTCTCTCCCCCCCCCCACCTTTGCTCTAGAGTCAAGATATATTACGTCTCCTTGATTCCCCCCTTCTATTAAGGAAGTTGGCCCAATCAAGACACTCACAGTTCTCGCAGCTGCTGAAGTCGCCGAAGATGTAGTAGCACTGCTCGGAGAAGGTGATCTTGTTCACGGTGTGGCGGATGAAGCCGGCCTTCAGGAGGTTGCTGGCGTACTTGCGGGCTTCGCGGCGGTCCTGGAAGCCTTCCACGTGGTGGTAGAGCCAGTCCACCACGTCCGAACCTGGCGGGATAACGGGAAGACAGTCGGGTGATGAGGGGGGGTTAAGGAGGAGGGGGATTGCAAGGAGGGAGAGGCAACTCAGCTTAGATACGGAGGTAGTCCTCAACTTACAACACTTTGTTTAGTGACGGCTCGAAGTGAAAACGGCACTCGGGACTGTCTTTCACACTTAACGACCGTGGTTACAAAAATTCAAATGCTTGGCAACGGTCTCGTATTTATGACCGTTGCAGTGTCCTGGGGGCGTGTGTGTGTCACGCGATTCCC